>NC_057813.1:242608445-242656295 GCF_018294505.1 Triticum aestivum
GTATCATTGTCAGGACCCCGACTCGATGTCACATCGATCTAGCTGGTAACACCTCATATCACTTTGCGGCCTCACGCACGGTATTCCCACGGGTGTCGCCTTACCTTTGCCCGGGACCGTTTGCGCCTTTTGGCACACGTATATGACAGTGTCGCTAGCATCCATATGATAAGGAGCCCGGGGCTAACATGGCTAGTCGTAAACCCAAAGTGGCACAGACTTACAGGGACAGGCATCCATGACCCAGCATCGAACGTGTCGGTCATCAGCGAGTGAATCCAGGCTGTAGCACTGGGCTAGCAGGAGGACTCCGGTGAACCGGGCTGTAGCGGGCTAACAGGACTCCGGTATTCATCGCGTGACATTTCCCCGAAGGGACAGACACAGGAACGAAGAAGGACACATGCCGGCCAGCCTAAGTGATCCAGAGCAGTAGCAAGCTACCATGGCTCGGTGGAAACACTAGGAGACATTTCCCGATAAGAGAGGCTACTAAAGATAAACAACTAGATAGTCAGATCCCACACATACCAAGCATTTCAATAACATACACACAATATGCTCGATATGTGCAAACACAACATGGCATCACAACATGACTCTACGACTCAAGTAATTTATTCAATAGGCTCCGAGGAGCGAGATATTACAAACAGGGGTCTCATGACCCAACATTCAGAGCATACAAATCAAAGCACAAGCGGAAGCTATCATGTCTGGGTACAGACATCTATAAATGAAAAAGGCTGAGAAGCCTGACTATCTATCAGATCCTGCCGAGGGCACAAGATCGTAGCTGAGGTAACAAGCTAAACGTCGAAGTCCACGTGGAACTACTAGTGAGACTGAAGTCTCTCTGCAAAAACATAAAATAGGCAAACGTGAGTACAAATGTACCCAGCAAGACTTACATCAGAACTAACTACATATGCATCATTTTCAACAAGGGGATGGTGGGGTTTAACTGCAGCAAGCCAGCTTTGACTCGGTGGCTATCCTAAACTACGACTGCAAGCGACTCTTTTGAGGTGGCGCACACGAGTCCACATATTCACCATATCAATACACCACTATGGATCCGCTCCCGTCTCCCTACGAGAACGCCATCCATAGCAGTCACGCTTATCTTGCGCATTTTAAAGTATCCACTTTCACTTGTCTATGAACTGATATAAGCAATCCAGAAGTCCTTTTCCGCGGACACGGCTATTCGAATAGATGATGTTAACCCTGCAGGGGTGTACTTCTTCATACATGTTTCCACCACTTAGCGTCTGCACACGACATGTGCTCGGCAGACTTCAAGCGAAAGCCGACATGGGTGTAGACCACGACCTACCTAAACACTCAAGTCTCTAGTCCAGGTTTATCGCCTATTCGAGTTCCATCCATGAGGAGATCCGGCCAGAGTTTCGCTCACAGCCCCAAACGATGTGAACAGGGTTCCCGAGATACCAAACGGGCATCCGTTACACCGTGCCACGTACCTACCGCATCACAGCCCACCCCTACGGTCAGCGCTGTCCACGGCCTCCAGTAAGCTACAAACACCAGAAACTACTTGCAACTCCTGGACAGAGGACTAGGGTGAATAAGAAGTCGAGCGGGGTCATATTTCAGGGCCCAATGCATGGTAGTAGCTGAATCATGGATCACAAACACAGAACTCAGTTCCTAAGGACGGCTTCAATGAGACAACCCACCATGTACTCCTACATGGCCTCTCACCGACACCTTTTACCAAATCGTGTTCACACACTTAGCTCACACATAGTAGGACATGTTCACACACCTCTGATTCATCCTCGTTGAATCAGACCTGACTCAACTCTAAGCAGTAGCAGGCATGACAAACAAGCATGAATGAGTAGGCACATCAGGGCTCAAACAACTCCTACTCATGCTAGTGGGTTTCATCTATTTACTGTGGCAATGACAGGTCATGCAAAGGATAAAGGGGTTCAGCTACCGCAGCAAGTAACAGATGAATCGGTGTTGTCCTAATGCAGTAAAAGAGAGCAGGAGCGAGAGAGTAGGATTGTATCGGAATGAACAAGGGGGTTTTGCTTGCCTGGCACTTCTGAAGATAACATTGGGTCTTCATCAGTGTCAACGATCACATCATCGGTATCACGTCTATCGAGAGGGAACAAATACCGGCAACACAGAAGGGAACACAATCAATGCAATGCACAATATGATGCATGATCATGACATGGCAAAATGAATGTGTTTTGAGCTAATGCAACTAGCAACAGATTAAATGAAGTTGGTTTGAATATAACATTCAAATTCAAACTCCATATGTGATTATTCAAATGCCATTCACTTCATTTGCCCTAAACAGTAGTGATAAGTTGTTCTAACATGCATGAAAATGGTACAGATGGATTCCTTGAATTTTTCTGATAATTTTACATATATAAATTATTTAATTTGGAGTTACGGTTGAATTTCTATGATTTTTAGAAGTTTTAGGCATTTTCTGGAATTTCAGAATTAAATTAAATCCAGAAAATGAGTTATGACATCAGCACTGCGTCATGCTTGCGTCAGCAAGTCAACAGGGGTCGGTCAGGGTCAAACCTGACGTGTGGGGTCCACACGTCAGTGTCTCAGTCAACTAACCAGGTTAGTTAGCCCTAACTAACTTAGTTAGCCGGGCGGGGCCCGCATGTCAGTGGCCTACCTAATTAACTAAGTTAGTTAACACTAACTAACTTAGCACTAACTAAGCAGGCGCCTGGGCCCACACGTCAGGGGGTCAAACCCCGGGTCAAACCCGCCGGAGTTGACCCGCGGCTTGTCGCCGGCGATGCCAGCAACGGCGGAGGGCGTCGGAAACGCTCCTTCGGCGACCAAATCGGCGACTGAGGGGCTCTACGCGTAGCGGGGAGTCGCCCGCATCCATCTGTGCAACCGGCAGGGGCTGGGGTGGCTCGAGCTCACCGGAACGGGGCCCGCGGCGGCGACCGGAGTTCGGGCCAGCACGGGCACGGGGCTACGCTTGGCGAGCGAGCGAGCTGAGAGGCTGGGCCGGCTCCTGGAAGATCCACGAGCTCGAGGTCGTGCTCGGACGCGAGTTCGGTGACCTGCAACGACGGCGGCGACATCGCCGGCGGAGCCGAGCTCGCGGCTCCGGTGGAATCGAGGCTACAGGGCGCAATCGAAGGGGAAAAGAGGGAGGGGAGGCGTGGGAGCTCACAACGGTGCCGTAGGGGTGGTTAGCCGGCTCGGGGACGCGACGATGGTGGTGAATTGACGATGAAGATCCTCGGCGGCCGGCGATGGAAACGGCGATGCCGGCGACGTTGTGGCGCGTCCGTAGTTCCATGGCTTGGTGGGGAGGTCGAAGATGTCGTGACGGAGCTCTCAAGCACGCTGGATGGGCGAGGGAGGGCTGGTGGCCATGGTTACGGCGACGAAGACGGCGAGCTCCGCTCGGTGGTGTGCGCGGGAGGGAAGCAGAGGAGGGAACGGGGTCCAGGGGAAGAGAGGGAGGGCTGGACGGCTCCGGGCGGCTGCGTGGCGTCTCCACGCATGGATAGGCTCGAAGGGGGAGGCCTCCAGCGCGAAGCAGGAGGTGGCCGGCGTCGACGCGCGCCACGCCTCGCCTCTGCTCGTCCTCCTGGCAAAGGAGGAAGAGGACAAAGGAGGAGGAGGTGGGCTGGGCCGGCTGGGGGAACTGGGCCGGCTCTGGTGGCTGCGCGGGTAAGGCCAGGTAAGTGGCCCAGGTGGCCTCTCTCCCCTTATTTTTGTTCTGTTTTATTTTTTTCTATTTCTGCAATTTGTTTTTGATTTGTTTTAAATATCAAATCATTTAATAAAATCCTGGAAATAAATATGGGTGCTTTCTGAATTATTCCAGTGACCCTTATCAATTTCCAACATTTATTTGAGCATTTAAAATATTTATAGTATTTAAATGCCCAAAGTCAAATACAATATGATTTAATTCAAAAATCCAAAAATGACCTAAGGATATATTCATCATTTTTGGCAGAGGTTTCCACCTTAACCAGAAATCATGAACTTTTCTTAGGGGCCTTTTGGGTTTATTGAAAAGATTTTAACTTACCCTAGTTGAGTTGATTTAATGCTAGGGTTTGAACATCCCCATTTCAATTTTAGGCAAAATTTAAACATGATGCAACCAAGCTAGTCCATGGCCAGGGTAAAGCTAGGGATGTGACAACTCACCCCCACTAAACAAGAATCTCGTCTCGAGATTCAAGCGTAGGGTAAGGTGAAGGGTAACGCGGACTAGTATAATCTTCACGATCCAGGGTGCACTTCAGTTGAACGTTGATTTGAACACCATCTTTGTCTTGATGTCTTGCTCTGAGAACTCCAGCTAATCATGACAAGAAGAGGGAAGGAAACTCTAGAACAATCGATCTTCGAGAAGACCGAACAACTTAGGATCAACTCATGGGATGAGACATAGCAACATCTCTTGAGCTGAGAGACGAAGCACAGATCCGAAGAAAAGGAGTGAAGCAGATGACGAGGGTTCACTAGGTAGACAACAATTTCACGCTTAAGAAGGTGGTAAACAATTGTCAATGTAGCGAGGAGTTGAGTTGCCAAGATACCACAACGAGACACCTTCGGAACCGTGACTCGTAGAGATATTCCCTTAAGTGGCAAAAAGAATTACTTTTGATTCAGAGATCATTGAAACTCTTTAAACCAGCCTAAGACAATTCTCGAGCGATCGTTTGGAGGGGGTCGGTAGAATGGCATACTCAAACTTGGATGATGTGGATTACCTTGTTGAAGACAACGTAATGGATGATTTTTGCTTATCACCGGAAATGGAAGAGACCCATGGTAGAATGGCACATTGGCAGTGCAAGCTGGGAACAAAATGCAAATGCTGGGAATGATTCTGGTAACTGGGGAAGAACCCAACAATAGAGAGTGAATTCACTGTGGAAGTGGTTATAGCATAACCGACGAGACTAGGAGCAATCCCGGTTAGTGCCGGCGATAATACGTAGCGCTTGTGCATGCTCTCAAGAACTTAAGCATTTCCACATTCATCAAGGTTTTACCAACATCCGTGTCAAGGGTCCGGTAACACAACTTACTACCATGATGAATGGTGATGGAGGATGCAGATGCAAAGGAAGATAACACCTTCTCAGATTACACCTTAGCGAAGCCAAGGAACAAAATCTGGATGATCGACCGAGAGACATTTAGCACTCCGCTTCTAATGTTCTCCTTGATGTGCTAGTGTATCCCATTCATAGATACGGTTTGATAACTAGAACATCAAGTAAAGGTCGGACTTCGGGAACACAACAAATCATAAGGCACAACTAGAGAGTAAATCCTACGAAGTCCTTATGGGAAGGTGGCCAACTTCATCAATCAAGATATTATAATAACAGGTCTTCCGGCTGGGTGTGTTGGCCATGACATCCACTTTATCGGTTATCGCGAGACCAATATTATAGTTCTTGGGAAATGTTCCAAACCATCATATCTGCCTGAGATTCAGATCTGGTTGGTGTCAGGATATTCGAGACTCATCGAGTCTAGGAAGAAAAACGGAAGTTTGCAACACAAGTCGACGAGATGACGTTGCGAGATTCTCGGGAAATGAACTACGATAGCAAGCTCCAAAACATGAGCTGGTTCTGCTACAAACATGTGAACACGTTGTCCAAGACAAGCATGACCACAAAGTAGTCTTATAATAAAACACTACCGAGTTCAGGAGGGGAACCATCAGCGAGGATATCGAAGTTTTGTACAAATCCGTCTGGTACCTTCGGGACTAGCACTTAGAACTTATTAATCTTGAACAAATCAATCAGTGGCTTGGTGTGCTAGGGACCCATATAGAATGGAGGTTGCAAGTCTCCGAACCACAGAATACTTCGCACGTATGCATGACTGATTTGGGATGATTCCAAAGGAAACAACATTGACTTTCTCGAATCCACGGCGGCAACTTGCATCAAATGCACATGGACTGGAGGAAGTCACTTCTTACATCCAAACATTTGCTCCATGAACTAGCATGAAGAAATGCTTTCAAAAGTTTCCAACACTAGCTTAATGTTCAACAAAATCATGGAGGAGATAAGGATGTTGTCAATGGGCTCAACAACAATTCTTCCGGGCTTCCCTTTAAAAGGAATTCCATAGTTAAGAGAACAAGTGTTAGCATTGGTCAGACCCAAAAGATATAATGGTGTATGCTCGAGGGATCAACCACGAGTAAGACAACATTACGAGCATCGTTGGTACTGATTTGATTTGACGATAGCCCACACTCAAATCAAAGGATTGATAAGACAATAGGTCCAGCAACTGATCACAGGGACCAATCGATGAAGATATCATCTTTCTTCAACACACACTACACAAGAATATCCCTTTGGAACGAACTAAGTCAGACAAGCTTTTATCTTCCAACTCTCCAAGTTGTTGTCTAGCTTAACCAACTAGCTCAGGGATATCTAACACCGATTTTTGGAGAGAAGGTGGTTCACAAGAAACCAACTTGATCACGGGCTCAACATAACGGTCAGGTGACGACCTGGTAATACTTCCGAGAAGATCTTCGGAAATCACGAACCACCGATATGTTACTAAGCTCGAGAACAATCTTGCTTTTCAGGGCAAGATGATATGATCAAATGAGCGAGGACTTGACAAAATCCTAACTCATCAATCAAAGAGTGCACCAGGAAATAAGGACTAGGTAGCACGATCAATCTTAGAATGATGATTCAATAAACAACACGCTAAGAATGAAATTATTGTCCTTTAGCTACCAAGCAACAAGGTTGCTAGGAGTATTGATTTCACACATCACGATTCACTTGTCGGCATTCCGGTTACAATAATACAGGAACCGAGGAATGAACAATGATGGCAAGAAGTATCACTGTACCAAGAGTGCATAGGATGGTGTGCAATTCCTATAACATCCCGATATAAAGATGGTAATACTCCAAGATAGAGCAGAACAAAAGCTGGATTAGCAATTTGTTCTGTGGAGCATAACTTTTTGACCCAATCCTAGATATGGAAGAGGTACTGGAGTTTGTTTCTCCTAGTCATCCCGGAATGGAATGGCTTGACAGACCACAAGAGTCATAGGCATCGATGAACGAGCGCACGCATACTCTTGACTATCAATTGATAGACGAGGGTCAGAATGCAACTAAAGAGAGCAACTCAAAGGAACATGCGATTTTCTGAGTTGTGGATGCATGGTTTAGCATGTCGAACGAATTCCACATATTTCTTCCGGATAACCCATGCAGAAAGGTAGAACTGGCAGAGTCACGATTTATGAATGGAGAACTCCTCAAGAATAATCCTGTTGTGATATTTCAGTTCAACGAGGAACTTCTGCCATAAGTAGATCATGGTACCTGGAAGAAGAAGATACCACGGGCTTCAAGGACTATCGCAAACCTGGCTCTGATACCAACGCTGTCAGGACCCCGACTCAATGCCACATCGATCTAGCATGTAACACCTCATATCACTTTGCGGCCTCACGCACGGTATTCCCACGGGTGTCGCCTTACCTTTGCCCGGGACCGTTTGCGCCTTTTGGCACACGTATATGACAGTGTCGCTAGCATCCATATGATAAGGAGCCCGGGGCTGACATGGCTAGTCGTAAACCCAAAGTGGCACAGGCTTACAGGGACAGGCATCCATGACCCAGCATCGAACGTGTCGGTCATCAGCGAGTGAATCCAGGCTGTAGCACTGGGCTAGCAGGACTCCGGTGAACCGGGCTGTAGCGGGCTAACAGGACTCCGGTATTCATCGCGTGACATTTCCCCGAAGGGACAGACACAGGAACGAAGAAGGACACATGCCGGCCAGCCTAAGTGTTCCGGAGCAGTAGCAAGCTACCATGGCTCGGTGGAAACACTAGGAGACATTTCCCGATAAGAGAGGCTACTAAAGATAAACAACTAGATAGTCAGATCCCACACATACCAAGCATTTCAATAACATACACACAATATGCTCGATATGTGCAAACACAACATGGCATCACAACATGACTCTACGACTCAAGTAATTTATTCAATAGGCTCCGAGGAGCGAGATATTACAAACAGGGGTCTCATGACCCAACATTCAGAGCATACAAATCAAAGCACAAGCGGAAGCTATCATGTCTGGGTACAGACATCTATAAATGAAAAAGGCTGAGAAGCCTGACTATCTATCAGATCCTGCCGAGGGCACAAGATCATAGCTGAGGTAACAAGCTAAATGTCGAAGTCCACGTGGAACTACTAGTGAGACTGAAGTCTCTCTGCAAAAACATAAAATAGGCAAACGTGAGTACAAATGTACCCAGCAAGACTTACATCAGAACTAACTACATATGCATCATTTTCAACAAGGGGATGGTGGGGTTTAACTGCAGCAAGCCAGCTTTGACTCGGTGGCTATCCTAAACTACGACTGCAAGCGACTCTTTTGAGGTGGCGCACACGAGTCCACATATTCACCATATCAATACACCACTATGGATCCGCTCCCGTCTCCCTACGAGAACGCCATCCATAGCACTCACGCTTATCTTGCGCATTTTAAAGTATCCACTTTCACTTGTCTATGAACTGATATAAGCAATCCAGAAGTCCTTTTCCGTGGACACGGCTATTCGAATAGATGATGTTAACCCTGCAGGGGTGTACTTCTTCATACATGTTTCCACCACTTAGCATCTGCACACGACATGTGCTCGGCAGACTTCAAGCGAAAGCCGACGTGGGTGTAGACCACGACCTACCTAAACACTCAAGTCTCTAGTCCAGGTTTATCGCCTATTCGGGTTCCATCCATGAGGAGATCCGGCCGGAGTTTCGCTCACAGCCCCAAACGATGTGAACAGGGTTCCCGAGATACCAAACGGGCATCCGGTACACCGTGCCACGTACCTACCGCATCACAGCCCACCCCTACGGTCAGCGCTGTCCACGGCCTCCAGTAAGCTACAAACACCAGAAACTACTTGCAACTCCTGGACAGAGGACTAGGGTGAATAAGAAGTCGAGCGGGGTCATATTTCAGGGCCCAATGCATGGTAGTAGCTGAATCATGGATCACAAACACAGAACTCAGTTCCTAAGGACGGCTTCAATGAGACAACCCACCATGTACTCCTACATGGCCTCTCATCGACACCTTTTACCAAATCGTGTTCACACACTTAGCTCACACATAGTAGGACATGTTCACACACCTCTGATTCATCCTCGTTGAATCAGACCTGACTCAACTCTAAGCAGTAGCAGGCATGACAAACAAGCATGAATGAGTAGGCACATCAGGGCTCAAACAACTCCTACTCATGCTAGTGGGTTTCATCTATTTACTGTGGCAATGACAGGTCATGCAAAGGATAAAGGGGTTCAGCTACCGCAGCAAGTAACAGATGAATCGGTGTTGTCCTAATGCAGTAAAAGAGAGCAGGAGCGAGAGAGTAGGATTGTATCGGAATGAACAAGGGGGTTTTGCTTGCCTGGCACTTTTGAAGATAACATTGAGTCTTCATCAGTGTCAACGATCACATCATCGGTATCACGTCTATCGAGAGGGGACAAAAACCGGCAACACAGAAGGGAACACAATCAATGCAATGCACAATATGATGCATGATCATGACATGGCAAAATGAATGTGTTTTGGGCTAATGCAACTAGCAACAGATTAAATGAAGTTGGTTTGAATACAAGATTCAAATTCAAACTCCATATGTGATTATTCAAATGCCATTCACTTCATTTGCCCTAAACAGTAGTGATAAGTTGTTCTAACATGCATGAAAATGGTACAGATGGATTCCTTGAATTTTTCTGATAATTTTTCATATATAAATTATTTAATTTGGAGTTACGGTTAATTTTCTATGATTTATTGAGGTTTAAACAATTTTCTGGAATTTCCTGAATATTAATAAATCCAGTAATTGAATTAATGCGCCAGCCTGACGTCATCATGACGTCAGCAGGTCAACTGGGCGCCTCCAGGTCAAACCTGACCAGTGGGGTCCACTGGTCAGTGACCCAGAGCTGTTTAGTGTCAATGGCAGGTGGGGCCGGGTCAAAGGCCACGTCAGCAGAGTCAATGCTGACGGGTGGGGCCGCTGGATTAGTTTAAAACTAAACAGAAACTAATCTATGATTAATTAGCAGGTGGGGCCCTGCTGTCAGTGTCTATTAAACTAACTAATATTTAGTTAATACTAATCCTAGCCTAATTAGCCGGGCGGGGCCCGCAGGTCAATGAGAGAGAGGGGGGGTCAAACCCGGGTCAACTCGCCGGAGTTGACCCGCGGCTCGTCGCCGGCGAGGCCAGGGACGGCGGAGGGGGTCGGAATTCCTCCTCCGGCGACCAAATGGCCGGCGGAGGGCAGCTACGTGATGCTGAAGATCCCGCGCGTCGAGTGGTGCGGTCAGTTAGACCGGGGGCGACCTATATCGACGGCGGCGGGCTCAAAGGCGGCGGCCGGAGTTCGGGCAACCGCGGAGATAGCGTTATAGGGCATGGCAGGGAGCACTCGTGGGTGTTTCGGGTTCGCAGGAGCGCGGTGAGCACGCTGGTGATGCTCGGGCGAGCGGACGAGCTCAGGAGCATGGAGCTCGTCGGCCGTGGCGGCGGCGAGCTTCGGCGGAGGTGGGGAACGGGGCTAGAGCAAGAACGCGAGCAGGAGAGGAGGGGGAATCGATCCAAGAGCTCACTGTGGTTGCAGAGCGCGTCTCAGCGGGCTCGGGGGCGACCTGTCGGCGGTGAATCGAACGGCGACGACCTCCGGTGGCCGAGGAGGGGAACGGCGACGTGGGCGGCGATGCAGGGCGTCCGGGGCCTCGTGGCTTGGTGGAGAGGAAGAGGAGGTCGAGGCGGAGCCTCTGGGCTAGTCGGGGAAGCGAGGGAGGCCCGGTGGCCACGAGAGAGCTCGTCGGCGGCGGCGGGTGTGTTCGGTGGCTGCGCGCGAGAGAGCCAGAGGAGGAGAGGAGCTCGGGGAGAGAGTGAGAGGCCTGGGGGGGGTGCGTGGCGTCGCGGACGGGTCCAGGGCGACGAGAGGAAGCAGGAGGTGGCCAGGGGGAAGCAGGAGGTGGCCGAGGCAGCGTCGGCGAGCGCCACGCCTCGCCTCTGCTCGTCCTCCTGGCAGAGGAGGAAGAGGACAAAGGAGGAGGAGGTGGGCTGGGCCGGCTGGTGGGCTGCACGGGTGAGGCCAGGTATGTCCTTCTCCCTCTTATTTTTGTTCTGTTTTATTTTTTTCTATTTCTGCAATTTGTTTTTGATTTGTTTTAAATATCAAATCATTTTATAAAATCCTGGAAATAAATATGGGTGCTTTCTGAATTATTCCAGTGACCCTTATCAATTTCCAACATTTATTTGAGCATTTAAAATATTTATAGTATTTAAATGCCCAAAGTCAAATACAATATGATTTAATTCAAAAATCCAAAAATGACCTAAGGATATATTCATCATTTTTGGCAGAGGTTTCCACCTTAACCAGAAATCATGAACTTTTCTTAGGGGCCTTTTGGGTTTATTGAAAAGATTTTAACTTACCCTAGTTGAGTTGATTTAATGCTAGGGTTTGAACATCCCCATTTCAATTTTAGGCAAAATTTAAACATGATGCAACCAAGCTAGTCCATGGCCAGGGTAAAGCTAGGGATGTGACAACTCACCCCCACTAAACAAGAATCTCGTCTCGAGATTCAAGCGTAGGGTAAGATGAAGGGTAACGCGGACTAGTATAATCTTCACGATCCAGGGTGCACTTCAGTTGAACGTTGATTTGAACACCATCTTTGTCTTGATGTCTTGCTCTGAGAACTCCAGCTAATCATGACAAGAAGAGGGAAGGAAACTCTAGAACAATCGATCTTCGAGAAGACCGAACAACTTAGGATCAACTCATGGGATGAGACATAGCAACATCTCTTGAGCTGAGAGACGAAGCACAGATCCGAAGAAAAGGAGTGAAGCAGATGACGAGGGTTCACTAGGTAGACAACAATTTCACGCTTAAGAAGGTGGTAAACAATTGTCAATGTAGTGAGGAGTTGAGTTGCCAAGATACCACAACGAGACACCTTCGGAACCGTGACTCGTAGAGATATTCCCTTAAGTGGCAAAAAGAATTACTTTTGATTCAGAGATCATTGAAACTCTTTAAACCAGCCTAAGACAATTCTCGAGCGATCGTTTGGAGGGGGTCGGTAGAATGGCATACTCAAACTTGGATGATGTGGATTACCTTGTTGAAGACAACGTAATGGATGATTTTTGCTTATCACCGGAAATGGAAGAGACCCATGGTAGAATGGCACATTGGCGGTGCAAGCTGGGAACAAAATGCAAATGCTGGGAATGATTCTGGTAACTGGGGAAGAACCCAACAATAGAGAGTGAATTCACTGTGGAAGTGGTTATAGCATAACCGACGAGACTAGGAGCAATCCCGGTTAGTGCCGGCGATAATACGTAGCGCTTGTGCGTGCTCTCAAGAACTTAAGCATTTCCACATTCATCAAGGTTTTACCAACATCCGTGTCAAGGGTCCGGTAACACAACTTACTACCATGATGAATGGTGATGGAGGATGCAGATGCAAAGGAAGATAACACCTTCTCAGATTACACCTTAGCGAAGCCAAGGAACAAAATCTGGATGATCGACCGAGAGACATTTAGCACTCCGCTTCTAATGTTCTCCTTGATGTGCTAGTGTATCCCATTCATAGATACGGTTTGATAACTAGAACATCAAGTAAAGGTCGGACTTCGGGAACACAACAAATCATAAGGCACAACTAGAGAGTAAATCCTACGAAGTCCTTATGGGAAGGTGGCCAACTTCATCAATCAAGATATTATAATAACAGGTCTTCCGGCTGGGTGTGTTGGCCATGACATCCACTTTATCGGTTATCGCGAGACCAATATTATAGTTCTTGGGAAATGTTCCAAACCATCATATCTGCCTGAGATTCAGATCTGGTTGGTGTCAGGATATTCGAGACTCATCGAGTCTAGGAAGAAAAACGGAAGTTTGCAACACAAGTCGACGAGATGACGTTGCGAGATTCTCGGGAAATGAACTACGATAGCAAGCTCCAAAACATGAGCTGGTTCTGCTACAAACATGTGAACACGTTGTCCAAGACAAGCATGACCACAAAGTAGTCTTATAATAAAACACTACCGAGTTCAGGAGGGGAACCATCAGCGAGGATATCGAAGTTTTGTACAAATCCGTCTGGTACCTTCGGGACTAGCACTTAGAACTTATTAATCTTGAACAAATCAATCAGTGGCTTGGTGTGCTAGGGACCCATATAGAATGGAGGTTGCAAGTCTCCGAACCATAGAATACTTCGCACGTATGCATGACTGATTTGGGATGATTCCAAAGGAAACAACATTGACTTTCTCGAATCCACGGCGGCAACTTGCATCAAATGCACATGGACTGGAGGAAGTCACTTCTTACATCCGAACATTTGCTCCATGAACTAGCATGAAGAAATGCTTTCAAAAGTTTCCAACACTAGCTTAATGTTCAACAAAATCATGGAGGAGATAAGGATGTTGTCAATGGGCTCAACAACAATTCTTCCGGGCTTCCCTTTAAAAGGAATTCCATAGTTAAGAGAACAAGTGTTAGCATTGGTCAGACCCAAAAGATATAATGGTGTATGCTCGAGGGATCAACCACGAGTAAGACAACATTACGAGCATCGTTGGTACTGATTTGATTTGACGATAGCCCACACTCAAATCAAAGGATTGATAAGACAATAGGTCCAGCAACTGGTCACAGGGACCAATCGATGAAGATATCATCTTTCTTCAACACACACTACACAAGAATATCCCTTTGGAACGAACTAAGTCAGACAAGCTTTTATCTTCCAACTCTCCAAGTTGTTGTCTAGCTTAACCAACTAGCTCAGGGATATCTAACACCGATTCTTGGAGAGAAGGTGGTTCACAAGAAACCAACTTAATCACGGGCTCAACATAACGGTCAGGTGACGACCTGGTAATACTTCCGAGAAGATCTTCGGAAATCACGAACCACCGATATGTTACTAAGCTCGAGAACAATCTTGCTTTTCAGGGCAAGATGATATGATCAAATGAGCGAGGACTTGACAAAATCCTAACTCATCAATCAAAGAGTGCACCAGGAAATAAGGACTAGGTAGCACGATCAATCTTAGAATGATGATTCAATAAACAACACGCTAAGAATGAAATTATTGTCCTTTAGCTACCAAGCAACAAGGTTGCTAGGAGTATTGATTTCACACATCACGATTCACTTGTCGGCATTCCGGTTACAATAATACAGGAACCGAGGAATGAACAATGATGGCAAGAAGTATCACTATACCAAGAGTGCATAGGATGGTGTGCAATTCCTATAACATCCCGATATAAAGATGGTAATACTCCAAGATAGAGCAGAACAAAAGCTGGATTAGCAATTTGTTCTGTGGAGCACAACTTTTTGACCCAATCCTAGATATGGAAGAGGTACTGGAGTTTGTTTCTCCTAGTCATCCCGGAATGGAATGGCTTGACAGACCACAAGAGTCATAGGCATCGATGAACGAACGCACGCATACTCTTGACTATCAATTGATAGACGAGGGTCAGAATGCAACTAAAGAGAGCAACTCAAAGGAACATGCGATTTTCTGAGTTGTGGATGCATGGTTTAGCATGTCGAACGAATTCCACATATTTCTTCTGGATAACCCATGCAGAAAGGTAGAACTGGCAGAGTCACGATTTATGAATGGAGAACTCCTCAAGAATAATCCTGTTGTGATATTTCAGTTCAACGAGGAACTTCTGCCATAAGTAGTTCATGGTACCTGGAAGAAGAAGATACCACGGGCTTCAAGGACTATCGCAAAGGTTACTAATAACCTAAGGGAGCTAGCAATTACTATCGACATGAAGTAAGTAGAGTGAATCTCGGGTTCAAGAACCCAGGAATAGAATACCTACTACTAAGTAGCATCACGGAATGCTTTCGAGAATGATGGCCAGAATCATCACACTGGGAACACAAATCATGGCTAAATTACTAGATGATCCCCTAAGACACCTAGGGTCATAATACCAGATCCAACATATATGTCAAGGCAATAAAGTACCTCAACTCACCGATTAGTGTGGTTAATCTGGCCAAAGGCACATCGGAAACAGAAGGAAGGGATTTGCAAATGCATCGGACTATTTAGAAACCTGGGATGACTCCGATAGCATAACGGCTGTAAATGCTCAAAGGATTGGAGACATGCTACAAAATGGTGGCATAGCCACTCAGAAGCACAATATCAAGGTTTCGAGATCAACAATTAACATACGGAAGTAGAAACTGAACTCAAGCTTAGAACCATCAATCCTACAAGTCTGCAGATTAGTAACACGTGATCCTGATAGAAAGAAGAGATAGCCTAGTTCTTAATCCCCGTAGGAAAGATAAGATGACTCAGATCAGAAGGGCATGAGGTAAAGGAGTAAAAAGAGCCTTACGTTCCATCCCACAATCAATTCCCTTATATAACTAAAGAATTTCTAGACTCAACTTCGATCAGTTTGGCTTGGTAATCCTACAGGCAGTCAAGCTCTGATACCAACGCTGTCAGGACCCCGACTCAATGCCACATCGATCTAGCATGTAACACCTCATATCACTTTGCGGCCTCACGCACGGTATTCCCACGGGTGTCGCCTTACCTTTGCCCGGGACCGTTTGCGCCTTTTGGCTCACGTATATGATAGTGTCGCTAGCATCCATATGATAAAGAGCCCGGGCTGACATGACTAGTCGTAAACCCAAAGTGGCACAGACTTACAGGGACAGGCATCCATGACCCAGCTTCGAACGTGTCGGTCATCAGAGCCGGACTGCCTGTAGGTTCTCCAAGCCAAACTGGTCGATGTTGAGTCTAGAAATTCTTTAGTTATATGTAGGGGAATTGTTTGTGGGTTGGAACGTAAGGCTCTTTTTACTCCTTATACCTTATGACTTTCTGATCTGAGTCAGTCCATTCTTCCACCGGGGGTTAAGGAATTAGGATCTATTCTCTCTATCAGGATCACGTGTTACTAATCAGTAGTACCTTATAGGTATGAAGGATACAAGCCTAGTTCAGTTCTTTTACCACATTATGTTGCCAGAATGGTTTCAGAACTTTGAAATGATGATGTTGAGTATGTACGAAATCCTTTGTCAAATGTCTCAAAATCCTTCTTGAGCATTTACAGCTGTTATGCTGCCGAACATTTAAGGCTAGTGTTGAAGAAACTTCGAGAGCATCGCCTTTATGCCAAATTTTCAAAATGTGAATTCTGGCTGTCAGAAGTGACCTATCTGGGTCATGTAATATCTGGTAAAGGTATTGCTGTTAACCCTGAGCGAGTTCAAGCCGTCCTTAATTGGACTCCGCCTGAATCGGTCAAGCAAGTTCGGAGTTTTCTAGGCTTAGCGAGCTATTGTCGTCGCTTTGTCGAGAACTTCTCCAAGGTTGCTAAACCTCTAACCGAACTCCTCAAGAAAGATAAAAAGTTCGAATGGACTCCACAATGTGAGCACAGTTTTTAGGAACTGAAAAGACGCCTGACCTCTGCTCCCGTGCTGGTACCGCCAGACTTCTCCAAGGACTTTGTTATCTACTGCGACGCCTCGCGACAAGGACTAGGTTGCATTCTTATGCAAGATCGACACGTAATTGCTTACGCTTCACGGCAATTGCACCCACATGAGGAGAATTATCCTACTCATGATCTAGAGCTTGCAGCCGTAGTCTATGCACTTAAGACCTGGCGACATTACCTCCTCGGTAATCGTTGCGAAATATTCACTGATCACCAAAGTCTGAAGTACATTTTCACCCAACCGGATTTGAATCTCAGGCAGAGACGTTGGGTTGAATTGATCACAGACTTCGACTTAGGAATAACCTACACCCTAGGGAAAGCCAACGTCATGGCTGATGCGCTAAGTCGTAAATCTTATTGTAACAACCTGATGTTACAACGAAGTCAACCGCTTCTCCATGAGGAATTTCGGAAGCTTAACCTTCACATTGTACCTCAAGGTTTTCTTGCCACCTTGGTAGCAAAACCTACTCTCACGGATCAAATCATCGCTGCCCAAAAGCGAGATAAGGGAATATCTAAAATCAAAGAGAACATTGCTAGCGGAGGTGCTAGTTGTTTCTCTACAAATGATCATGGTGTTGTGTACTTTGAGAACCGTCTAGTGGTTCCCATGAACCAGCATCTACGGCAGTTGATCCTTAAGGAAGCTCATGAATCTCCTCTCACCATTCATCCCGGTAGTACTAAGATGTATCAGGACCTACGCCAGAGGTTCTGGTGGACTAGGATGAAGAGAGAAATTGCTCAGTATATTGCAAATTGCGACGTCTGTCGTCGTGTAAAAGCAGAGCACCAACGGCCTGCTGGCACCCTTCAACCCTTAGCTATTCCTGAATGGAAATGGGATAAAATTGGTATGGATTTCATTACCGGTTTTCCCAGGACCAAGAGAGGGAATAATGCCATTTTCGTCGTGGTCGATCGTCTTTCCAAAGTAGCCCATTTCCTACCTGTTCGTGAGAGTATAACCGCTAGTCAGCTGGCAGACTTATACATCTCCCGAATAGTGTCCCTTCATGGTGTTCCTTTGGAAATTAACTCGGATCGAGGAAGTCTTTTCACCTCTCGATTTTGGGAAAGTTTCCAAAATGCTATGGGAACTCGTCTCTCCTTTAGCACCGCTTTCCACCCGCAGTCGAGTGGTCAAGTGGAACGCGTCAACCAAATTCTAGAAGACATGCTTCGAGCCTCTGTCATCTCATTCGGAATGGACTGGGAGAAGTGCCTTCCATTTGCCGAATTCGCTTACAACAACAGCTATCAATCTAGCTTGGGTAAAGCCCCTTTTGAAGTTCTCTATGGACGACGATGTCGAACACCCCTTAACTGGTCAGAGACCGGGGAAAGACAATTCTTTGGCCCGGATATGATTCAGGAAGCAGAAGAACAAGTTCGTATCGTTCGTGAAAAGTTGAAAACAGCCCAATCTCGTCAAAAGAGTCAATATGACCGAAAACATAAGGCTATGACTTTCGAGGTTGACGAGAAGGCTTATCTTTGGGTCACCCCTCTGAAGGGAACCCATCGTTTCGGTATCAAAGGCAAATTGGCTCCTCGTTACATTGGACCTTTTCGCATTCTCGCCAAACGAGGAGAAGTTGCCTACCAGTTGGAACTACCTCCGCACCTCTCCAGAGTTCACAATGTCTTCCACGTTTCTCAACTCAGGCGTTGCTTCTCGGATCCTATCCGTGGAGTGGACCACGAAACGCTTGATCTCCAAGATAATCTTACATATCGAGAGTACCCCATTCGTATCCTCGATCAGGCCGAACGTACCACCCGACGCCAGAATATCAAGTTTCTCAAAGTTCAATGGTCGCACCATTCTGAAGATGAAGCAACTTGGGAAAGGGAGGATCGTCTTCGACTCGAGTATCCCGCTTTCTTCCCGGAGGAACCCAAATCTCGGGACGAGATTCTTTTGAGTGGGGGTGAGTTGTCACACCCTAGCTAGTCATGCATTAGAGTGTTTCATCATGTTTACTCTTTCATCAGAAACTTGAAATGGGGATCTGTGAAACCCTCAGAACCATTTTTAAAATGACCCAAATAAAAATTTCTCCAAAAGGGTCCAAGAAAATGCTCCTGTTGCTCTCTGAAAATATTGGACAGAGATAAAAATCAAACCAATATTTTTAGTGGCTCATGGACATTATTTTGGGCATTTGGAATTAATGCATAAATATTTGCATTGGAAATATATTAATTATATATATTAATATATGCCCAAATATTATGCCAATTATAAAAGAGCTCTGGAATAATATAAATAGCTCCTGCAAAAATTGGCATAAGTCAAATAAATGATTTAATATATTATTTAAATCAAAACAAATGTCAGAAATTAGAAAACAGAAAAATATATAACAGGAGGAGCTTACCTGGGCTCCTCCACTGTGCGGCCCAGCCAGCTGGCTGGCCCAGCCAGCAGCCGGCCCAGCCCACCTCCCTCCTCTGTCGTCTTCGTCCCGACAGAGGGAGGGGAGTGTGGCCGGCGCGCGCGCGCGCCACCGTGCCACGCCACCTGCTCGCCTGCTTGCCTGCCCTCCCCTCCTCGCTCGATGCCCTG
Organism: Triticum aestivum; assembly: GCF_018294505.1. Classification (NCBI taxonomy): domain Eukaryota; kingdom Viridiplantae; phylum Streptophyta; class Magnoliopsida; order Poales; family Poaceae; genus Triticum; species Triticum aestivum. The sequence goes on from NC_057813.1 coordinate 242,627,724, forward strand.
GACGACACCACGCCTCCCCCCCTGCTCTCTCTCACTCTCCCCCGGCTCTCCTCTCCTCTCCCTCGCTCTCTCTCTCACACGGCCGAACACCACCGTCGCCGCCATTCGCCACAGCAGCCGTCTCTGGCCACCCCTCGCTCCCCTGACTAGCTCAGAAGCTCCGCCACGACCCCCTCTTCCTCCCCACCGCTCCACGGTCCTCCAGAAGCTCTGCATCGCCGCCACGTCGCCGTTCCCCTCTTCGGGCTCCGACCATCGTCGCCGTCAAATTCGTCGTCTCCGGCGCGTCCCCGAGCCCGCTTCGACGCCCACCGCAACCGCGGTGAGCCCCCGAGTCGTTTCCCCCTTCTCCCCTGGTCTCTTTCGACCTCTAGGCCTTAGCCCCACCTTGGCCGAGAGCTCCACGCCGCCGGCGATGTCGCCGTCGTGGCCACGGTCGCCGTAGCGCCCAACCGAGCACACCATCGTGCTCCACACCTCACTAGGAGCACGTAGCACGCACCAACACCTCCCCTAACACCCTGCAACGCCGATTCCGACCGCACCCGAACTCCGGCCGCTGCAGCCGAGCTCGCCGCCGTCGACTCCGGCCACCTCAGGCACGGCCACCACCACCATTCGATGCGCGGGAGCAAGGGCTCTCCAACGAGCCCAAGCACGGCCTCGCCCGTGCCCTGTAGCGCGATCCCGCAACGCGCCGCCGTGTCGGGCCTCGCCGGCGTCTTGTCGCCGGTGGGGTTTGACTTGTCCGACCTGGGGTTTGACCCCACCAGGGTCACTGACGCGTGGGCCCTGTCGGCCAGGTGGTTAGATTAGCGCTAACTACTGTTAGTCAACCCCCCCTGACACTGACAGTGGGCCCCAGCGCCACTAATCCCTAATTAGGATTAATTTAATCCTGTTAAGCCCCCCTGTCACTGACGTGTGGACCCCACACGTCAGGTTTGACTCCAGCCAGCCGCAGTTGACCACTGACGTCATGCTGACGTCAGGCTGACGCAGTAATTGATTTTCTGGATTTAAATTAAATCAGGAAATTCCAGAATATTATTTAAACTTCAAAAATTCATAACTTTTATTCTGTAACTCCAAATTGGACAAATTATATATGAAAAATGATCAGAAAAATCCAATCTATCCATCTGTACTATTTTCATGCATGATCAAACAAGTTAAATTGATGTTTTAAGCAGAACAAGGAAAAGCACTTTAAAAGGCCATGTTTGAGTTTGAAATTTGAATCTATGATTCAAATTTGTTCAAACCCTTCTGGTTTTAGTTGCATTAGCCCAACACACTCATATTGCCATGTTTCATGCATGCATCATATTGTTGCACATTGTTTGGTGATGCTTGTGTATCGATGTCCTTTGCGACAGGTTCTGCCTCCGAGGAGTACCGTGATTACCCTAACGAAGAACCGTATCCGTGCATCGAACCATCAGGCAAGCAACCAACCATTTGATCATATCGATACAATCCCATGTTCTCACTCCTGCTCTCTTTTACTGCATTAAGACAACGCGATTCAAACTGCTGTGTGCTACGGTAGTTGAACCCATTTCCTCTGCATGACCTGTCATTGCCACAGTAACTAGATGAAACCCACTAGCATGTGTAGGAGTTGATTGAGCCATATGTATGTGTTGTTCCTACATTGCTATGCCTGCTATGCTTAGAGTCGTGTCAGGTCTGGTTCATCTGGGTGATGGGCTAGAGTGAAATGATTATGTTAGTAATGAGAGTGGTGTGGTGAACGCGATTTGGTAAAGGTATCGATGAGAGGCCATGTAGGAGTACATGGTGGGTTGTTTCATTGAAGCCGACCTTAAGCACTGAGATCTGTATATGTGATTTAAGATACAGCTAATACCATGCATTGGGCCCTGAAATATGACCCCGCTCGACTTCTTATTCACCCTAGCTCTCTGTCCAGGAGTTGCAAGTAGTTTCTGGTGTTTGTAGCCTACTGGAGGCCGTGGACAGCGCTGACCGTAGGGGTGGGCTGTGATGCGGTAGGTACGTGGCCGGGTGTACCGAATACCCGTTAGGTATCTCGGGAACCCTGTTCACATCGTTCGGGGCCGTATGGGAAACCTCGGCCGGACTCCCTGCGGATGGAACCTGGATAGGCGATAAACCTGGACTAGAGGCTTAAGTGTTTAGGTAGGTCGTGGTCTACACCCACGTCGGCTTTCGCTTGAAGTCTGCCGAGCACATGTCGTGTGCAGACGCTAAGTGGTGGAAACATGTATGAAGAAGTACACCCCTGCAGGGTTAACATGATCTATTCGAATAGCCGCGTCCGCGGTAAAGGACTACTTGGTTGCCTATACAGTTCATAGACAAGTAAATGGAAACTACTAAAAGCCTCAAGATAAGTGTGAGTGCCGAGGATGGCTCTTCCGTAGGAAGAAGGAGGTGGATCCTCGGTAGTGTATTGAAGTGGTGAGTAGTGGACTCGTGTGCGCAAAACCATTTCAAGTTGGAGTATCGTAGGATAGCCTAGCCAAGAGTCAAAGCTGGCTTGCTGCAATAACTCCACCAACCCTTATTGATACTATGCATGTATGTAGGATCTGATGTAAGTCTTGCTGAGTACCTTTGTACTCATGTTGCTATAATCTACATTTTTTACAGAAGACGTTGCAACCCCTTCTGATGGGTTCTATGTAGACGTTGACATCAACGAGTAGGCTAAAGACCCAGGTGGTGACCCTGAGCTTGTGATGGACCACGTAGTATAGCTAGGCTTTCCAAGCCTCTTTTATTTTACTAGTTGTCTGTACTCAGACAAGTTACTTCCGCTGCTGGCTTGTATGACTGTATGACTTGTATGTGGGGTCGTGAGACCCGTACCTTTGTGTATGTTATGTATGGCTCCCTGAGCCTTAAATAAAGTACTTGTGTCATAGAGTCATGTTGTGATGCTTCGTTGTATTTGCACATATCGGGCATATTGTGTGTATGATTGAAATGCTTGGTATGTGTGGGATCTGACTATCTAGTTGTTTATCTTTAGTAGCCTCTCTTACCGGGAAATGTCTCCTAGTGTTACCGCTGAGCCATGGTAGCTTGCTACTGCTCTGGATCACTTAGGCCGGCCGGCATGTGTCCTTCTTCGTTCCTGTGTCTGTCCCTTCGGGGAAATGTCACGCTTTGAGTACCGGAGTCATGTTAGCCCGCTACAGCCCGGTTTACCGGAGTCCTGCTAGCCCAGTGCTACAGCCCGGACCCACTTGCTGATGACCGACACGTTCGAAGCTGGGTCATGGATGCCTGTCCCTGTAAGTCTGTGCCACTTTGGGTTTACGACTAGTCATGTCAGCCCGAGCTCTTTATCATATGGATGCTAGCGACACTATCATATACGTGAGCCAAAAGGCGCAAACGGTCCCGGGAAAAGGTAAGACGACACCCGTGGGAATACCGTGCGTGAGGCCGCAAAGTGATATGAGGTGTTAACAGCTAGATCGATGTGACATCGAGTCGGGGTCCTGACAGCGTTGGTATCACGTATATGATAGTGTCGCTAGCATCCATATGATAAAGAGCCCGGGCTGACATGACTAGTCGTAAACCCAAAGTGGCACAGACTTACAGGGACAGGCATCCATGACCCAGCTTCGAACGTGTCGGTCATCAGCAAGTGGGTCCGGGCTGTAGCACTGGGCTAGCAGGACTCCGGTAAACCGGGCTGTAGCGGGCTAACAGGACTCCGGTACTCAAAGCGTGACATTTCCCCGAAGGGACAGACACAGGAACGAAGAAGGACACATGCCGGCCAGCCTAAGTGATCCAGAGCAGTAGCAAGCTACCATGGCTCAGCGGTAACACTAGGAGACATTTCCCGGTAAGAGAGGCTACTAAAGATAAACAACTAGATAGTCAGATCCCACACATACCAAGCATTTCAATCATACACACAATATGCTCGATATGTGCAAATACAACGAAGCATCACAACATGACTCTATGACACAAGTACTTTATTTAAGGCTCAGGGAGCCATACATAACATACACAAAGGTACGGGTCTCACGACCCCACATACAAGTCATACAGTCATACAAGCTAGCAGCGGAAGTAACTTGTCTGAGTACAGACAACTAGTAAAATAAAAGAGGCTTGGAAAGCCTAGCTATACTACGTGGTCCATCACAAGCTCAGGGTCACCACCTGGGTCTTTAGCCTACTCGTTGATGTCAACGTCTACATAGAACCCATCAGAAGGGGTTGCAGCGTCTTCTGTAAAAAATGTAGATTATAGCAACATGAGTACAAAGGTACTCAGCAAGACTTACATCAGATCCTACATACATGCATAGTAACAATAAGGGTTGGTGGAGTTATTGCAGCAAGCCAGCTTTGACTCTTGGCTAGGCTATCCTACGATACTCCAACTTGAAATGGTTTTGCGCACACGAGTCCACTACTCACCACTTCAATACACTACCGAGGATCCACCTCCGTCTTCCTACGGAAGAGCCATCCTCGGCACTCACACTTATCTTGAGGCTTTTAGTAGTTTCCATTTACTTGTCTATGAACTGTATAGGCAACCAAGTAGTCCTTTACCGCGGACGCGGCTATTCGAATAGATCATGTTAACCCTGCAGGGGTGTACTTCTTCATACATGTTTCCACCACTTAGCGTCTGCACACGACATGTGCTCGGCAGACTTCAAGCGAAAGCCGACGTGGGTGTAGACCACGACCTACCTAAACACTTAAGCCTCTAGTCCAGGTTTATCGCCTATTCAGGTTCCATCCGCAGGGAGTCCGGCCGAGGTTTCCCATACGGCCCCGAACGATGTGAACAGGGTTCCCGAGATACCTAACGGGTATTCGGTACACCGTGCCACGTACCTACCGCATCACAGCCCACCCCTACGGTCAGCACTGTCCACGGCCTCCAGTAGGCTACAAACACCAGAAACTATTTGCAACTCCTGGACAGAGAGCTAGGGTGAATAAGAAGTCGAGCGGGGTCATATTTTAGGGCCCAATGTATGGTAGTAGCTGATTCTTAAATCACACATACAGATTTCAGTGCTTAAGGTCGGCTTCAATGAAACAACCCACCATGTACTCCTACATGGCCTCTCATCGATACCTTTACCAAATCGGGTTCACCACACCACTCTCATTACCGACATAATCATTTCACTCTAGACCATCACCCAGATGAACCAGACCTGACACGACTCTAAGCATAGCAGGCATAGCAAGGTAGGAACAACACATACATATGGCTCAATCAACTCCTACACATGCTAGTGGGTTTCATCTAGTTACTGTGGCAATGACAGGTCATGCAGAGGAAATGGGTTCAACTACCGTAGCACACAGCAGTTTGAATCGCGTTGTCTTAATGCAGTAAAAGAGAGCAGGAGCGAGAACATGGGATTGTATCGATATGATCAAATGGTTGGTTGCTTGCCTGATGGTTCGATGCACGGATATGGTTCTTCGTTAGGGTAATCACGGTACTCCTCGGGAACAGATCCTGTCGCAAAGGACATCGATACACAAGCATCACCAAACAATGTGCAACAATATGATGCATGCATGAAACATGGCAATATGAGTGTGTTGGGCTAATGCAACTAAAGCCAGAAGTGTTTGAACAAATTTGAATCAAAGATTCAAATTCCAAATTCAAATATGGCCTTTTAAAGTGCCTTTTCTTGTTCTGCTTAAAACATCAATTTAACTTGTTTGATCATGCATGTAAATAGTACAGATGGGTAGATTGGATTTTTCTGATCATTTTTCATATATAATTTGTCCAATTTGGAGTTACAGAATAAAAGTTATGAATTTTTGAAGTTTAATTAATATTCTGGAATTTCCTGATTTAATTTAAATCCAGAAATTCAATTACTGCGTCAGCCTGACGTCACAGTGACGTCAGCAGGTCAACAGGGCTGGCTCGGGTCAAACCTGACGTGTGGGGGCCGCACGTCAGTGACAGGGGGGGTTAAACAGATTTAAATTAATTCTAATTACTAATTAGTGGCGCTGGGGCCCACTGTCAGTGTCAGGGGGGGTTGACTAACAGTAGTTAGCGCTAACCTAACCATCTGGCCGACAGGGCCCACGCGTCAGTGACCCTGGGGAGTCAAACCCCAGGTCGGTCAAGTCAAACCCCACCGGCGACATGACGCCGGCGAGATCCGAGACGGCGGCGAGAGTGCTTTTTGCCATTCCGGCGACCAAATGGACGGCGGAAGGCATCTACGTGTTGCTGAGGTTGAGCCGCGTCTATTGGTGGTGGTGGTTGGGCTCGGGGTGGCCGGAGTTGACGGCGGCGAGCTCGGCTGCGGCGGCCGGAGTTCGGGTGCGGTCGGGATCAGTGTTGCAGGGGGTTTGGGGAGGCGTTGGTGCGTTCTACGTGCTCCTGGTGATGTGTGGAGCACGATGGTGTGCTCGGTTGGGCGCTACGGCGACGGTGGCCACGACGGCGACATCGCCGGCGGCGTGGAGCTCTCGGTCGAGGTGGAGCTAGGGCCTAGAGGTCGGGAGAGACCAGGGAAGAAGGGGGAAACGCTCCGGGGGCTCACCGCGGTTGCAGTGGGCGTCGAAGCGGGCTCGGGGACGCGCCGGAGACGACGAATTTGACGGCGACGGTGGTCGGAGTCCGAAGAGGGGAACGACGACGTGGCGGCGATGCAGGGCTTCCGGAGACCCGTGGAGCGGTGGGGAGGAAGAGGGAGTTGTGGCGGAGCTTCTGAGCTAGTCGGGGGAGCGAGGGGTGGTCGGAGACGACTGCTACGGCGAACGGTGGCAACGGTGGTGTTCGGTCGGGCGGGAGAGAGAGCGAGGGAGAGCCAGGGAGAGTGAATGGGGTGTCGGCGAGGTCGGGGCGACGACCAGAAGACGATCCACGCGGCGCAACGGCGACCAGGGCGATGCAGAGAGGCTGGGTGGTGCGTGGCGAGCTCGGGCACGCCATGCTCACCTCCCTGCCTGCTCTGGCAAGGGGAAGCAGCTGGCTGGCACGGGCCAGCACAGTGCTGGGCCGGCTGGGCTGGGCAGGTAGGTCCAGGTAAGTCTACTCCTTTTATTTAATTTTCTGTTTTCTGTTTTTATTTAATATATCTGCAACTTTGTTGAATTAAATAAAATACCTAGGCAACTCCAAAAATCACCAAACTACTCCTGGTCCATAGTTGGATTATTTCCAACATGAAACATTTCAGTTTGGAGATATTTGAGCATTTAAATATTTTATATTATTTTAAATGCCCAAATTCAAATATTTATGATTTAAATCAAAAACCCTAGGTTGGCCTAGAAAAATGTGCACCACTTTTGGCAGAGGTTCTGAACCAAGGCAAAAATGATGGGCATTTTAGAAGGGCATTTCAGGTTCATTGAAAAATTATTTTAGTAGCCCTAGTTGGTTTCAGAGGGGACTGGGGGTTCTGTCATCCCCATTTCAAGTTTCTGATGAATGAGTAAACATGATGTAACACTCTAATGCATGACTAGCTAGGGTGTGACAACTCACCCCCACTCAAAAGAATCTCGTCCCGAGATTTGGGTTCCTCCGGGAAGAAGGCGGGATACTCGAGTCGAAGACGATCCTCCCTTTCCCAAGTTGCTTCATCTTCAGAATGGTGCGACCATTGAACCTTGAGAAACTTGATATTATGACGTCGCGTGGTACGTTCGGCTTGATCGAGGATACGAATGGGGTACTCTCGATATGTAAGATTATCTTGGAGATCAAGCGTTTCGTGGTCCACTTCACGGATAGGATCCAAGAAGCAACGCCTGAGTTGAGAAACGTGGAAGACATCGTGAACTCTGGAGAGGTGCGGAGGTAGTTCCAATTGGTAGGCAACTTCTCCTCGTTTGGCAAGAATGCGAAAAGGTCCAATGTAACGAGGAGCCAATTTGCCTTTGATACCGAAACGATGGGTTCCCTTCAGAGGGGTGACCCGAAGGTAAGCCTTCTCGTCAACCTCGAAAGTCATAGCCTTATGTTTTCGGTCATATTGACTCTTTTGACGGGATTGGGCTGTTTTCAACTTTTCACGAACGATACGAACTTGTTCTTCTGCTTCCTGAATCATATCCGGGCCAAAGAATTGTCTTTCCCCGGTCTCTGACCAGTTAAGGGGTGTTCGACATCGTCGTCCATAGAGAACTTCAAAAGGGGCTTTACCCAAGCTAGATTGATAGCTGTTGTTATAAGCGAATTCGGCAAATGGAAGGCACTTCTCCCAGTCCATTCCGAATGAGATAACAGAGGCTCGAAGCATGTCTTCTAGAATCTGGTTGACGCGTTCCACTTGACCACTTGACTGAGGGTGGAAAGCGGTGCTAAAAGAGAGACGGGTTCCCATAGCATTTTGGAAGCTTTCCCAAAATCGAGAGGTGAAAAGACTTCCTCGATCCGAGTTAATTTCCAAAGGAACACCATGGAGAGACACTATTCGGGAGATGTACAAATCTGCCAGCTGACTAGCGGTTATACTCTCACGAACAGGTAAGAAATGAGCTACTTTGGAAAGACGATCGACCACGACGAAAATAGCATTATTCCCTCTCTTGGTCCTGGGAAAACCGGTAATGAAATCCATACCAATTTTATCCCATTTCCATTCAGGAATAGCTAAGGGTTGAAGGGTGCCAGCAGGCCGTTGATGCTCTGCTTTTACACGGCGACAGACGTCGCAATTTGCAATATACTGAGCAATTTCTCTCTTCATCCTAGTCCACCAGAACCTCTGGCGTAGGTCCTGATACATTTTAGTACTACCGGGATGAATAGTGAGAGGAGATTCATGAGCTTCTTTAAGGATCAACTGCCGTAGATGCTGGTTCTTGGGAACCACTAGACGGTTCTCAAAGTACACAACACCATGATCATTTGTAGAGAAACAACTAGCACCTCCGCTAGCAATGTTCTCTTTGATTTTAGATATTCCCTTATCTCGCTTTTGGGCAGCGATGATTTGATCCGTAAGAGTAGGTTTTGCTACCAAGGTGGCAAGAAAACCTTGAGGTACAATGTGAAGGTTAAGCTTCCGAAATTCCTCGTGGAGAAGCGGTTGACTTTGTTGTAACATCAGGTTGTTACAATAAGATTTACGACTTAGCGCATCAGCCATGACGTTGGCTTTCCCTGGGGTGTAGGTTATTCCTAAGTCGAAGTCTGTGATCAATTCAACCCAACGTCTCTGCCTGAGATTCAAATCCGGTTGGGTGAAAATGTACTTCAGACTTTGGTGATCAGTGAATATTTCGCAACGATTACCGAGGAGGTAATGTCGCCAGGTCTTAAGTGCATAGACTACGGCTGCAAGCTCTAGATCATGAGTAGGATAATTCTACTCATGTGGGTGCAATTGCCGTGAAGCGTAAGCAATTACGTGTCGATCTTGCATAAGAATGCAACCTAGTCCTTGTCGCGAGGCGTCGCAGTAGATAACAAAGTCCTTGGAGAAGTCTGGCGGTACCAGCACGGGAGCAGAGGTCAGGCGTCTTTTCTGTTCCTGAAAACTGTGCTCACATTGTGGAGTCCATTCGAACTTTTTATCTTTCTTGAGGAGTTCGGTTAGAGGTTTAGCAACCTTGGAGAAGTTCTCGACAAAGCGACGACAATAGCTCGCTAAGCCTAGAAAACTCCGAACTTGCTTGACCGATTCAGGCGGAGTCCAATTAAGGACGGCTTGAACTCGCTCAGGGTTAACAGCAATACCTTTACCAGATATTACATGACCCAGATAGGTCACTTCTGACAGCCAGAATTCACATTTTGAAAATTTGGCATAAAGGCGATGCTCTCGAAGTTTCTTCAACACTAGCCTTAAATGTTCGGCAGCATAACAGCTGTAAATGCTCAAGAAGGATTTTGAGACATTTGACAAAGGATTTCGTACATACTCAACATCATCATTTCAAAGTTCTGAAACCATTCTGGCAACATAATGTGGTAAAAGAACTGAACTAGGCTTGTATCCTTCATACCTATAAGGTACTACTGATTAGTAACACGTGATCCTGATAGAGAGAATAGATCCTAATTCCTTAACCCCCGGTGGAAGAATGGACTGACTCAGATCAGAAAGTCATAAGATAAAGGAGTAAAAAGAGCCTTACGTTCCAACCCACAAACAATTCCCCTACATATAACTAAAGAATTTCTAGACTCAACATCGACCGGTTTGGCTTGGAGAACCTACAGGCAGTCCGGCTCTGATGCCAACGCTGTCAGGACCCCGACTCGATGTCACATTGATCTAGCTGGTAACACCTCATATCACTTTGCGGCCTCACGCACGGTATTCCCACGGGTGTCGTCTTACCTTTTCCCGGGACCGTTTGCGCCTTTTGGCTCACGTATATGATAGTGTCGCTAGCATCCATATGATAAAGAGCCCGGGCTGACATGACTAGTCGTAAACCCAAAGTGGCACAGACTTACAGGGACAGGCATCCATGACCCAGCTTCGAACGTGTCGGTCATCAGCAAGTGGGTCCGGGCTGTAGCACTGGGCTAGCAGGACTCCGGTAAACCGGGCTGTAGCGGGCTAACAGGACTCCGGTACTCAAAGCGTGACATTTCCCCGAAGGGACAGACACAGGAACGAAGAAGGACACATGCCGGCCAGCCTAAGTGTTCCAGAGCAGTAGCAAGCTACCATGGCTCAGCGGTAACACTAGGAGACATTTCCCGGTAAGAGAGGCTACTAAAGATAAACAACTAGATAGTCAGATCCCACACATACCAAGCATTTCAATCATACACACAATATGCTCGATATGTGCAAATACAACGAAGCATCACAACATGACTCTGATCTCAGTGCTTAAGGTCGGCTTCAATGAAACAATCCACCATGTACTCCTACATGGCCTCTCATCGATACCTTTACCAAATCGTGTTCACCACACCACTCTCATTATCGACATTAACATTTCACTCTAGCCCATCACCCAGATGAACCAGACCTGACACGACTCTAAGCATAGCAGGCATAGCAAGGTAGGAACAACACATACATATGGCTCAATCAACTCCTACACATGCTAGTGGGTTTCATCTAGTTACTGTGGCAATGACAGGTCATGCAGAGGAAATGGGTTCAACTACCGTAGCACACAGCAGTTTGAATCGCGTTGTCTTAATGCAGTAAAAGAGAGCAGGAGCGAGAACATGGGATTGTATCGATATGATCAAATGGTTGGTTGCTTGCCTGATGGTTCGATGCACGGATACGGTTCTTCGTTAGGGTAATCACGGTACTCCTCGGAGGCAGAACCTGTCGCAAAGGACACCGATACACAAGCATCACCAAACAATGTGCAACAATATGATGCATGCATGAAACATGGCAATATGAGTGTGTTGGGCTAATGCAACTAAAACCAGAGGGGTTTGAACAAATTTGAATCATAGATTCAAATTTCAAACTCAAACATGGCCTTTTAAAGTGCTTTTCCTTGTTCTGCTTAAAACATCAATTTAACTTGTTTGATCATGCATGAAAATAGTACAGATGGATAGATTGGATTTTTCTGATCATTTTTCATATATAATTTGTCCAATTTGGAGTTACAGAATAAAAGTTATGAATTTTTGAAGTTTAAATAATATTTTGGAATTTCCTGATTTAATTTAAATCCAGAAAATCAATTACTGCGTCAGCCTGACGTCAGTGTGATGTCAGCAGGTCAACGGAACAGGTCTGGGTCAAACCTGACAGTGGGTCCCGCATGTCAGGGTGATTATTTTAATTAAAGTTTAATTAAAACTAAACCTGTTTAATTAACAGGGCTGGGCCCCACCTGTCATTGACTCAGGGGAGTCAACCAGGGCCCACCCGGGGTCAAAGTCAAAGTCGGCTGCCGGCGTTTAGCCGCCGGCGAGCCCGACGCGGCGGCAGGAGTGGTTTTGGCCATTTCGGCCACCAAATGGACCGCGGAGACCACCGGAGTGGAGCTGAGGACAACCCGCAGCTCTTGGCGGAGCCCGTTGGGGTCGGGGTGGCCGGAGTTGACGGCGGCGAGCTCGGCTGCGGCCGCCGGGGTTCGGTCGTGCACGGGAACGGGGTTGGAGCTCGAAGTCGAGCGAAGCGAGGCGCTAGGGATGCTCTACGGGGTCTTGCGAACTCGTTGGACTCGCCGGGGTGACCAAATGGTCACCGGAGCTGCGTCGACGGCGAGCTCAGCGACGGCGGAGGTTCGGCCGTGGTGGGGAGGAGGCTACGGTGGGGGAACGAGGAGGAGGAGAGGGGGAAGCGGTGGCGTAGCTCACCGCGGTTGCAGTGGGCGTCGAAGCGGGCTCGGGGACGCGCTGGAGACGACGAATTCGACGGCGACGATGGTCGGAGCCCGAAGAGGGGAACGGGGACGTGGCGGCGATGCAGAGCTTCTGGAGGACCGTGGAGCGGTGGGGAGGAAGAGGGGGTCGTGGCGGAGCTTCTGAGCTAGTCGGGGGAGCGAGGGGTGGCCGGAGACGGCTGCTGTGGCGAACGGCGGCGACGGTGGTGTTCGGCCGTGTGAGAGAGAGAGCGAGGGAGAGGAGAGGAGAGCCGGGGGAGAGTGAGAGAGAGCAGGGGGGAGGCGTGGCGTCGTCCAGGGCATCGAGCGAGGAGGGGAGGGCAGACAAGCAGGCGAGCAGGTGGCGTGGCGCGGTGGCGCGCGCGCGCGCCGGCCACACTCCCCTCCCTCTGTCGGGACGAAGACGACAGAGGAGGGAGGTGGGCTGGGCCGGCTGCTGGCTGGGCCACACAGGGAGGAGCCCAGGTAAGCTCCTCCTGTTAATTCTTTTTCTGTTTTCTAATTTCTGACATTTGTTTTGATTTAAAAAATATATTAAATCATTTATTTAACTTATGCCAATTTTTCCAGGAGCCATATATATTATTCCAGAGCTCTTTTATAAATGGCATAATATTTGGGCATATATTAATATATATAATTAATATATTTCCAATGCAAATATTTATGCATTAATTCCAAATGCCCAAAATAATGTCCATGAGCCACTAAAAATATTGGTTTGATTTTTATCTCTGTCCAATATTTTCAGAGAGCAACAGGAGCATTTTCTTGGACCCTTTTGGAGAAATTTTTATTTGGGTCATTTTCAAAATGGTTCTGAGGGTTTCACAGATCCCCATTTCAAGTTTCTGATGAAAGAGTAAACATGATGCAACACTCTAATGCATGACTAGCTAGGGTGTGACAACTCACCCCCACTCAAAAGAATCTCGTCCCGAGATTTGGGTTCCTCCGGGAAGAAAGCGGGATACTCGAGTCGAAGACGATCCCCCCTTTCCCAAGTTGCTTCATCTTCAGAATGGTGCGACCATTGAACTTTGAGAAACTTGATATTCTGGCGTCGGGTGGTACGTTCGGCCTGATCGAGGATACGAATGGGGTACTCTCGATATGTAAGATTATCTTGGAGATCAAGCGTTTCGTGGTCCACTCCACGGATAGGATCCGAGAAGCAACGCCTGAGTTGAGAAACGTGGAAGACATCGTGAACTCTGGAGAGGTGCGGAGGTAGTTCCAACTGGTAGGCAACTTCTCCTCGTTTGGCGAGAATGCGAAAAGGTCCAATGTAACGAGGAGCCAATTTGCCTTTGATACCGAAACGATGGGTTCCCTTCAGAGGGGTGACCCGAAGATAAGCCTTCTCGTCAACCTCGAAAGTCATAGCCTTATGTTTTCGGTCATATTGACTCTTTTGACGAGATTGGGTTGTTTTCAACTTTTCACGAACGATACGAACTTGTTCTTCTGCTTCCTGAATCATATCTGGGCCAAAGAATTGTCTTTCCCCGGTCTCTGACCAGTTAAGGGGTGTTCGACATCGTCGTCCATAGAGAACTTCAAAAGGGGCTTTACCCAAGCTAGATTGATAGCTGTTGTTGTAAGCGAATTCGGCAAATGGAAGGCACTTCTCCCAGTCCATTCCGAACGAGATAACAGAGGCTCGAAGCATGTCTTCTAGAATTTGGTTGACGCGTTACACTTGACCACTCGACTGAGGGTGGAAAGCGGTGCTAAAGGAGAGACGAGTTCCCATAGCATTTTGGAAACTTTCCCAAAATCGAGAGGTGAAAAGACTTCCTCGATCCGAGTTAATTTCCAAAGGAACACCATGGAGAGACACTATTCGGGAGATGTACAAATCTGCCAGCTGACTAGCGGTTATACTCTCACGAACAGGTAAGAAATGAGCTACTTTGGAAAGACGATCGACCACGACGAAAATAGCATTATTCCCTCTCTTGGTCCTGGGAAAACCGGTAATGAAATCCATACCAATTTTATCCCATTTCCATTCAGGAATAGCTAAGGGTTGAAGGGTGCCAGCAGGCCGTTGATGCTCTGCTTTTACACGGCGACAGACGTCGCAATTTGCAATATACTGAGCAATTTCTCTCTTCATCCTAGTCCACCAGAACCTCTGGCGTAGGTCCTGATACATTTTAGTACTACCGGGATGAATAGTGAGAGGAGATTCATGAGCTTCTTTAAGGATCAACTGCCGTAGATGCTGGTTCTTGGCAACCACTAGACGGTTCTCAAAGTACACAACACCATGATCATTTGTAGAGAAACAACTAGCACCTCCGCTAGCAATGTTCTCTTTGATTTTAGATATTCCCTTATCTCGCTTTTGGGCAGCGATGATTTGATCCGTAAGAGTAGGTTTTGCTACCAAGGTGGCAAGAAAACCTTGAGGTACAATGTGAAGGTTAAGCTTCCGAAATTCCTCGTGGAGAAGCGGTTGACTTTGTTGTAACATCAGGTTGTTACAATAAGATTTACGACTTAGCGCATCAGCCATGATGTTGGCTTTCCCTGGGGTGTAGGTTATTCCTAAGTCGAAGTCTGTGATCAATTCAACCCAACGTCTCTGCCTGAGATTCAAATCCGGTTGGGTGAAAATGTACTTCAGACTTTGGTGATCAGTGAATATTTCGCAACGATTACCGAGGAGGTAATGTCGCCAGGTCTTAAGTGCATAGACTACGGCTGCAAGCTCTAGATCATGAGTAGGATAATTCTCCTCATGTGGGTGCAATTGCCGTGAAGCGTAAGCAATTACGTGTCGATCTTGCATAAGAATGCAACCTAGTCCTTGTCGCGAGGCGTCGCAGTAGATAACAAAGTCCTTGGAGAAGTCTGGCGGTACCAGCACGGGAGCAGAGGTCAGGCGTCTTTTCAGTTCCTAAAAACTGTGCTCACATTGTGGAGTCCATTCGAACTTTTTATCTTTCTTGAGGAGTTCGGTTAGAGGTTTAGCAACCTTGGAGAAGTTCTCGACAAAGCGACGACAATAGCTCGCTAAGCCTAGAAAACTCCGAACTTGCTTGACCGATTCAGGCGGAGTCCAATTAAGGACGGCTTGAACTCGCTCAGGGTTAACAGCAATACCTTTACCAGATATTACATGACCCAGATAGGTCACTTCTGACAGCCAGAATTCACATTTTGAAAATTTGGCATAAAGGCGATGCTCTCGAAGTTTCTTCAACACTAGCCTTAAATGTTCGGCAGCATAACAGCTGTAAATGCTCAAGAAGGATTTTGAGACATTTGACAAAGGATTTCGTACATACTCAACATCATCATTTCAAAGTTCTGAAACCATTCTGGCAACATAATGTGGTAAAAGAACTGAACTAGGCTTGTATCCTTCATACCTATAAGGTACTACTGATTAGTAACACGTGATCCTGATAGAGAGAATAGATCCTAATTCCTTAACCCCCGGTGGAAGAATGGACTGACTCAGATCAGAAAGTCATAAGATAAAGGAGTAAAAAGAGCCTTACGTTCCAACCCACAAACAATTCCCCTACATATAACTAAAGAATTTCTAGACTCAACATCGACCGGTTTGGCTTGGAGAACCTACAGGCAGTCCGGCTCTGATGCCAACGCTGTCAGGACCCCGACTCGATGTCACATTGATCTAGCTGGTAACACCTCATATCACTTTGCGGCCTCACGCACGGTATTCCCACGGGTGTCGTCTTACCTTTTCCCGGGACCGTTTGCGCCTTTTGGCTCACGTATATGATAGTGTCGCTAGCATCCATATGATAAAGAGCCCGGGCTGACATGACTAGTCGTAAACCCAAAGTGGCACAGACTTACAGGGACAGGCATCCATGACCCAGCTTCGAACGTGTCGGTCATCAGCAAGTGGGTCCGGGCTGTAGCACTGGGCTAGCAGGACTCCGGTAAACCGGGCTGTAGCGGGCTAACAGGACTCCGGTACTCAAAGCGTGACATTTCCCCGAAGGGACAGACACAGGAACGAAGAAGGACACATGCCGGCCAGCCTAAGTGATCCAGAACAGTAGCAAGCTACCATGGCTCAGCGGTAACACTAGGAGACATTTCCCGGTAAGAGAGGCTACTAAAGATAAACAACTAGATAGTCAGATCCCACACATACCAAGCATTTCAATCATACACACAATATGCCCGATATGTGCAAATACAACGAAGCATCACAACATGACTCTATGACACAAGTACTTTATTTAAGGCTCAGGGAGCCATACATAACATACACAAAGGTACGGGTCTCACGACCCCACATACAAGTCATACAGTCATACAAGCCAGCAGCGGAAGTAACTTGTCTGAGTACAGACAACTAGTAAAATAAAAGAGGCTTGGAAAGCCTAGCTATACTACGTGGTCCATCACAAGCTCAGGGTCACCACCTGGGTCTTTAGCCTACTCGTTGATGTCAACGTCTACATAGAACCCATCAGAAGGGGTTGCAGCGTCTTCTGTAAAAAATGTAGATTATAGCAACCTGAGTACAAAGGTACTCAGCAAGACTTACATCAGATCCTACATACATGCATAGTATCAATAAGGGTTGGTGGAGTTATTGCAGCAAGCCAGCTTTGACTCTTGGCTAGGCTATCCTACGATACTCCAACTTGAAATGGTTTTGCGCACACGAGTCCACTACTCACCACTTCAATACACTACCGAGGATCCACCTCCGTCTTCCTACGGAAGAGCCATCCTCGGCACTCACACTTATCTTGAGGCTTTTAGTAGTTTCCATTTACTTGTCTATGAACTGTATAGGCAACCAAGTAGTCCTTTACCGCGGACGCGGCTATTCGAATAGATCATGTTAACCCTGCAGGGGTGTACTTCTTCATACATGTTTCCACCACTTAGCGTCTGCACACGACATGTGCTCGGCAGACTTCAAGCGAAAGCCGACGTGGGTGTAGACCACGACCTACCTAAGCACTTAAGCCTCTAGTCCAGGTTTATCGCCTATTCAGGTTCCATCCGCAGGGAGTCCGGCCGAGGTTTCCCATACGGCCCCGAACGATGTGAACAGGGTTCCCGAGATACCTAACGGGTATTCGGTACACCCGGCCACGTACCTACCGCATCACAGCCCACCCCTACGGTCAGCGCTGTCCACGGCCTCCAGTAGGCTACAAACACCAGAAACTACTTGCAACTCCTGGACAGAGGACTAGGGTGAATAAGAAGTCGAGCGGGGTCATATTTCAGGGCCCAATGTATGGTAGTAGCTGAATCATGGATCACGAACACAGAACTCAGTTCCTGAGGACGGCTGCAATGAGACAACCCACCATGTACTCCTACATGGCCTCTCACCGCTACCTTTACCAAATCGTGTTCACACACTTAGCTCACACACAGTAGGACAGGTTCACACGCCTCTGATTCATCCCCGATGAATCAGACCTGACTCAACTCTAAGCAATAGCAGGCATGACAAACAAACATGAATGAGTAGGCACATCAGGGCTCAAACAACTCCTACTCATGCTAGTGGGTTTCATCTATTTACTGTGGCAATGACAGGTCATGCAAAGGACAAAGGGGTTCAGCTACCGCAGCAAGTAACAGATGAATCGGTGTTGTCCTAATGCAGTAAAAGAGAGCAGGAGCGAGAGAGTAGGATTGTATCGGAATGAACAAGGGGGTTTTGCTTGCCTGGCACTTCTGAAGATAACATTGAGTCTTCATCAGTGTCAACGATCACATCATCGGTATCACGTCTATCGAGAGGGGACAAATACCGGCAACACAGAAAGGAACACAATCAATGCAATGCACAATATGATGCATGATCATGACATGGCAAAATGAATGTGTTTTGAGCCAATGCAACTAGCAACAGATTAAATGAAGTTGGTTTGAATACAAGATTCAAATTCAAACTCCATATGTGATTATTTAAGTGCCCTTTATTTGATTTGTGCTAAACAGCTGCTATAAGTTGTTCTAACATGCATGAAAATGGTACAGATGGATTCCTTGAATTTTTCTGATAATTTTTCATATATAAATTATTTAATTTGGAGTTACGGTTAATTTTCTATGAATTTTAGAAGTTTTAGGCATTTTCTGGAATTTCCTGAATATTTAGAATTAGAATAATTCCAGAAAATGAATTATGGCGTCAGCAGGTCAACGTGGCTGGTCCAGGTCAAACCTGGCCAGTGGGTCCCATCCGTCAGTGACTAACCTAACTAATCTAATTCAGTTAGCGGCCTGGGGCCCATTGTCAGTGTCTATTAAACTAACTAATATTTAGTTAACACTAATCCTAGCCTAATTAACAGGCCGGCCCCACATGTCATGGACACAGGGGGGGTCAAAGGGTCAAACCCCCTGGTCGGCGGGGTCAACTCGCCGGCGTTTAGCCGCCGGCGAGGCTAAACGCGGCGGTGCAGGTGCGGGTTTCACGTACAGGGCACCGTTCGGGGCGCCGTTGGGCGCTATGGATAGCTGGGAGTGGCCCGCGGCGAGTGGTGCAGGTAGTTGGGTTCGGGGTCGCCGGAAAAGGCGCCGGCGACGAGCTTTGGCGGTGGTGGTGGTCGGTGATGCACGGGCGCGTCGCTACGATGCGTCGGTGAGCAAAAGGAGAGGCTGGGCAGCACCTGCTAGGCACGGGGAGCACCACGAGCAGCATGGTGAGGCCAGAGGGGCATGGAGGCTATGCGTGCAGCAGCAATGGCGGACGGTGGCTTCAGTGCTCGTGGGGAACGGCGCTACAGCACGGGGGCGAGCACAAGGAGTTAGGGGATAAGGTAAGTGGCTCACGGCGAGTCAGACGGTGCAGACGGCGGGGCCGGGGAGGCTCTGGATGCGGCGAATCAAGCGACGGAGATCGCCGGCACCGAGGTTGAAGAAGACGTCCGGGGCGGCGATGCAGCGCTCCCCTGGTTGCTTGGCTCGGGGTGGACGAGGAGGACGATGATGCGGAGCTCGGGGATACGAAGAGGGAGCGAGGGAGTGGTTGTGGCTGCGGCGGTGACGAACGGCGGCGACGATGGCGTTCGGCCGTTCGCGGGAGAGGGAAACAGAGGAGGGGGAGGAGCACAGGGAGAATGAGAGGGGCCAGGGGGTGCGTGGCGTCTCCGTGGCGCAGGTCAGGACGAGGGAGGGCAAGCAGGAGGTGGCGGGAGGACGTGGCCGCGGTCGCTCGCGTGCGGGCACGCAACTGCTTCGGGGCGAGGGGAGGAAGACGACGGAGGGGCTGCGGTGGTGGGCTGGGCCAGTTGGCCAGGCCGCCTGCTGGGCCGGCCAGGTGGGCTGCCAGGTAGGTCCAGGTGAGTTCTCTCTCTCTCCTCTATTTTCTGTTTTCTATTATTTCTGCAACTGTAGGGCTTTATTAAAAATACTTAGGCATCTTAAAAAAATCCTGGAATAATCAAGGGCTCTATTTAGATTATTTCCAACAGCCCACACTTATTTTCAGAATTATTTGGGCATTTAGAATATTTTATAGCATTTAAATGCCCAAATGCAAATAGAGTATGATTTAATTCAGAGCCCAATATGTCCTGCAAAAATATAAATCATTTTTGGTAGATGCTTTCACCTCTAACCAGAAATGTTGAACATTTTTAGAGGGCATTTTGGGTTTAATGAAAAAGATTTTATTTTGACCCTAGTTGAATTCATTTGGTGCTAGGGTTTAGTCAATCCCCATTTCAGGTTTAAATGAAATTTAAACTGTCAGGACCCCGACTCGATGTCACATCGATCTAGCTGGTAACACCTCATATCACTTTGCGGCCTCACGCACGGTATTCCCACGGGTGTCGTCTTACCTTTTCCCGGGACCGTTTGCGCCTTTTGGCTCACGTATATGATAGTGTCGCTAGCATCCATATGATAAAGAGCCCGGGCTGACATGACTAGTCGTAAACCCAAAGTGGCACAGACTTACAGGGACAGGCATCCATGACCCAGCTTCGAACGTGTCGGTCATCAGCAAGTGGGTCCGTGCTGTAGCACTGGGCTAGCAGGACTCCGGTAAACCGGGCTGTAGCGGGCTAACAGGACTCCGGTACTCAAAGCGTGACATTTCCCCGAAGGGACAGACACAGGAACGAAGAAGGACACATGCCGGCCAGCCTAAGTGTTCCAGAGCAGTAGCAAGCTACCATGGCTCAGCGGTAACACTAGGAGACATTTCCCGGTAAGAGAGGCTACTAAAGATAAACAACTAGATGGTCAGATCCCACACATACCAAGCATTTCAATCATACACACAATATGCTCGATATGTGCAAATACAACGAAGCATCACAACATGACTCTATGACACAAGTACTTTATTTAAGGCTCAGGGAGCCATACATAACATACACAAGGATACGGGTCTCACGACCCAACATTCAAGTCATACAGTCATACAAACCAGCAGCGGAAGTAACTTGTCTGAGTACAGACAACTAGTAAAATAAAAGAGGCTTGGAAAGCCTAGCTATACTACGTGGTCCTTCACAACCTCAGGGTCACCACCTGGGCCTTTAGCCTACTCGTTGATGTCAACGTCTACATAAAACCCATCAGAAGGGGTTGCAGCGTCTTCTGTAAAAATGTAGATTATAGCAACATGAGTACAAAGGTACTCAGCAAGACTTACATCAGATCCTACATATATGCATATTATCAAGAAGGGTTGGTGGGGTTATTGCAGCAAGCCAGCTTTGACTCTTGGCTAGACTATCCTACGATACTCCAACTTGAAATGGTTTTGCGCACACGAGTCCACTACTCACCACTTCAATACACTACCGAGGATCCACCTCCGTCTTCCTACGGAAGAGCCATCCTCGGCACTCACACTTATCTTGAGGCTTTTAGTAGTTTCCATTTACTTGTCTATGAACTGTATAGGCAACCAAGTAGTCCTTTACCGCGGACGCGGCTATTCGAATAGATCATGATAACCCTGCAGGGGTGTACTTCTTCATACATGTTTCCACCACTTAGCGTCTGCACACGACATGTGCTCGGCAGACTTCAAGCGAAAGCCGACGTGGGTGTAGACCATGACCTACCTAAACACTTAAGCCTCTAGTCCAGGTTTATCGCCTATCCAGGTTCCATCCGCAGGGAGTCCGGCCGAGGTTTCCCATACGGCCCCGAACGATGTGAACAGGGTTCCCGAGATACCTAACGGGTATTCGGTACACCCGGCCACGTACCTACCGCATCACAGCCCACCCCTACGGTCAGCGCTGTCCACGGCCTCCAGTAGGCTACAAACACCAGAAACTACTTGCAACTCCTGGACAGAGAGCTAGGGTGAATAAGAAGTCGAGCGGGGTCATATTTCAGGGCCCAATGCATGGTAGTAGCTGTATCTTAAATCACATATACAGATCTCAGTGCTTAAGGTCGGCTTCAATGAAACAACCCACCATGTACTCCTACATGGCCTCTCATCGATACCTTTACCAAATCGCGTTCACCACACCACTCTCATTACTGACATAATCATTTCACTCTAGCTCATCACCCAGATGAACCAGACCTGACACGACTCTAAGCATAGCAGGCATAGCAATGTAGGAACAACACATACATATGGCTCAATCAACTCCTACACATGCTAGTGGGTTTCATCTAGTTACTGTGGCAATGACAGGTCATGCAGAGGAAATGGGTTCAACTACCGTAGCACACAGCAGTTTGAATCGCGTTGTCTTAATGCAGTAAAAGAGAGCAGGAGCGAGAACATGGGATTGTATCGATATGATCAAATGGTTGGTTGCTTGCCTGATGGTTCGATGCACGGATACGGTTCTTCGTTAGGGTAATCACGGTACTCCTCGGAGGCAGAACCTGTCGCAAAGGACACCGATACACAAGCATCACCAAAAAATGTGCAACAATATGATGCATGCATGAAACATGGCAATATGAGTGTGTTGGGCTAATGCAACTAAAACCAGAGGGGTTTGAACAAATTTGAATCATAGATTCAAATTTCAAACTCAAACATGGCCTTTTAAAGTGCTTTTCCTTGTTCTGCTTAAAACATCAATTTAACTTGTTTGATCATGCATGAAAATAGTACAGATGGATAGATTGGATTTTTCTGATCATTTTTCATATATAATTTGTCCAATTTGGAGTTACAGAATAAAAGTTATGAATTTTTGAAGTTTAAATAATATTCTGGAATTTCCTGATTTAATTTAAATCCAGAAAATCAATTACTGCGTCAGCCTGACGTCAGTGTGACGTCAGCAGGTCAACGGAACAGGTCTGGGTCAAACCTGACAGTGGGTCCCGCATGTCAGGGTGATTATTTTAATTAAAGTTTAATTAAAACTAAACCTGTTTAATTAACAGGGCTGGGCCCCACCTGTCATTGACTCAGGGGAGTCAACCAGGGCCCACCCGGGGTCAAAGTCAAAGTCGGCTGCCGGCGTTTAGCCGCCGGCGAGCCCGACGCGGCGGCGGGAGTGGTTTTGGCCATTTCGGCCACCAAATGGACCGCGGAGACCACCGGAGTGGAGCTGAGGACAACCCGCAGCTCTTGGCGGAGCCCGTTGGGGTCGGGGTGGCCGGAGTTGACGGCGGCGATCTCGGCTGCGGCCGCCGGGGTTCGGTCGTGCACGGGAACGGGGTTGGAGCTCGAAGTCGAGCGAAGCGAGGCGCTAGGGATGCTCTACGGGGTCTTGCGAACTCGTTGGACTCGCCGGGGTGACCAAATGGTCACCGGAGCTGCGTCGACGGCGAGCTCGGCGATGGCGGAGGTTCGGCCGTGGTGGGGAGGAGGCTACGGTGGGGGAACGAGGAGGAGGAGAGGGGGAAGCGGTGGCGTAGCTCACCGCGGTTGCAGTGGGCGTCGAAGCGGGCTCGGGGACGCGCTGGAGACGACGAATTCGACGGCGACGATGGTCGGAGCCCGAAGAGGGGAACGGCGACGTGGCGGCGATGCAGAGCTTCTGGAGGACCGTGGAGCGGTGGGGAGGAAGAGGGGGTCGTGGCGGAGCTTCTGAGCTAGTCGAGGGAGCGAGGGGTGGCCGGAGACGGCTGCTGTGGCGAACGGCGGCGACGGTGGTGTTCGGCCGTGTGAGAGAGAGAGCGAGGGAGAGGAGAGGAGAGCCGGGGGAGAGTGAGAGAGAGAGCAGGGGCGGAGGCGTGGCGTCGTCCAGGGCATCGAGCGAGGAGGGGAGGGCAGGCAAGCAGGCGAGCAGGTGGCGTGGCGCGGTGGCGCGCGCGCGCGCCGGCCACACTCCCCTCCCTCTGTCGGGACGAAGACGACAGAGGAGGGAGGTGGGCTGGGCCGGCTGCTGGCTGGGCCACACAGGGAGGAGCCCAGGTAAGCTCCTCCTGTTATTTCTTTTTCTGTTTTCTAATTTCTGACATTTGTTTTGATTTAAAAAATATATTAAATCATTTATTTAACTTATGCCAATTTTTGCAGGAGCCATATATATTATTCCAGAGCTCTTTTATAAATGGCATAAAATTTGGGCATATATTAATATATATAATTAATATATTTCCAATGCAAATATTTATGCATTAATTCCAAATGCCCAAAATAATGTCCATGAGCCACTAAAAATATTGGTTTGATTTTTATCTCTGTCCAATATTTTCAGAGAGCAACAGGAGCATTTTCTTGGACCCTTTTGGAGAAATTTTTATTTGGGTCATTTTCAAAATGGTTCTGAGGGTTTCACAGATCCCCATTTCAAGTTTCTGATGAAAGAGTAAACATGATGCAACACTCTAATGCATGACTAGCTAGGGTGTGACAACTAATACCAACGCTGTCAGGACCCCGACTCGATGTCACATCGATCTAGCTGGTAACACCTCATATCACTTTGCGGCCTCACGCACGGTATTCCCACGGGTGTCGTCTTACCTTTTCCCAGGACCGTTTGCGCCTTTTGGCTCACGTATATGATAGTGTCGCTAGCATCCATATGATAAAGAGCCCGGGCTGACATGACTAGTCGTAAACCCAAAGTGGCACAGACTTACAGGGACAGGCATCCATGACCCAGCTTCGAACGTGTCGGTCATCATCAAGTGGGTCCGGGATGTAGCACTAGGCTAGCAGGACTCCGGTAAACCGGGCTGTAGCGGGCTAACAGGACTCCGGTACTCAAAGCGTGACATTTCCCCGAAGGGACAGACACAGGAACGAAGAAGGACACATGCCGGCCAGCCTAAGTGATCCAGAACAGTAGCAAGCTACCATGGCTCAGCGGTAACACTAGGAGACATTTCCCGGTAAGAGAGGCTACTAAAGATAAACAACTAGATAGTCAGATCCCACACATACCAAGCATTTCAATCATACACACAATATGCCCGATATGTGCAAATACAACGAAGCATCACAACATGACTCTATGACACAAGTACTTTATTTAAGGCTCAGGGAGCCATACATAACATACACAAAGGTACGGGTCTCACGACCCCACATACAAGTCATACAGTCATACAAGCCAGCAGCGGAAGTAACTTGTTTGAGTACAGACAACTAGTAAAATAAAAGAGGCTTGGAAAGCCTAGCTATACTACGTGGTCCATCACAAGCTCAGGGTCACCACCTGGGTCTTTAGCCTACTCGTTGATGTCAACGTCTACATAGAACCCATCAGAAGGGGTTGCAGCGTCTTCTGTAAAAAATGTAGATTATAGCAACATGAGTACAAAGGTACTCAGCAAGACTTACATCAGATCCTACATACATGCATAGTATCAATAAGGGTTGGTGGAGTTATGGCAGCAAGCCAACTTTGACTCTTGGCTAGGCTATCCTACGATACTCCAACTTGAAATGGTTTTGCGCACACGAGTCCACTACTCACCACTTCAATACACTACCGAGGATCCACCTCCGTCTTCCTACGGAAGAGCCATCCTCGGCACTCACACTTATCTTGAGGCTTTTAGTAGTTTCCATTTACTTGTCTATGAACTGTATAGGCAACCAAGTAGTCCTTTACCGCGGACGCGGCTATTCGAATAGATCATGTTAACCCTGCAGGGGTGTACTTCTTCATACATGTTTCCACCACTTAGCGTCTGCACACGACATGTGCTCGGCAGACTTCAAGCGAAAGCCGACGTGGGTGTAGACCACGACCTACCTAAACACTTAAGCCTCTAGTCCAGGTTTATCGCCTATCCAGGTTCCATCCGCAGGGAGTCCGGCCGAGGTTTCCCATACGGCCCCGAACGATGTGAACAGGGTTCCCGAGATACCTAACGGGTATTCGGTAAACCCAGCCACGTACCTACCGCATCACAGCCCACCCCTACGGTCAGCGCTGTCCACGGCCTCCAGTAGGCTACAAACACCAGAAACTACTTGCAACTCCTGGACAGAGAGCTAGGGTGAATAAGAAGTCGAGCGGGGTCATATTTCAGGGCCCAATGCATGGTAGTAGCTGTATCTTAAATCACATATACAGATCTCAGTGCTTAAGGTCGGCTTCAATGAAACAACCCACCATGTACTCCTACATGGCCTCTCATCGATACCTTTACCAAATCGCGTTCACCACACCACTCTCATTACTGACATAATCATTTCACTCTAGCCCATCACCCAGATGAACCAGACCTGACACGACTCTAAGCATACCAGGCATAGCAATGTAGGAACAACACATACATATGGCTCAATCAACTCCTACACATGCTAGTGGGTTTCATCTAGTTACTGTGGCAATGACAGGTCATGCAGAGGAAATGGGTTCAACTACCGTAGCACACAGCAGTTTGAATCGCGTTGTCTTAATGCAGTAAAAGAGAGCAGGAGCGAGAACATGGGATTGTATCGATATGATCAAATGGTTGGTTGCTTGCCTGATGGTTCGATGCACGGATACGGTTCTTCGTTAGGGTAATCACGGTACTCCTCGGAGGCAGAACCTGTCGCAAAGGACATCGATACACAAGCATCACCAAACAATGTGCAACAATATGATGCATGCATGAAACATGGCAATATGAGTGTGTTGGGCTAATGCAACTAAAACCAGAAGGGTTTGAACAAATTTGAATCATAGATTCAAATTTCAAACTCAAACATGGCCTTTTAAAGTGCTTTTCCTTGTTCTGCTTAAAACATCAATTTAACTTGTTTGATCATGCATGAAAATAGTACAGATGGATAGATTGGATTTTTCTGATCATTTTTCATATATAATTTGTCCAATTTGGAGTTACAGAATAAAAGTTATGAATTTTTGAAGTTTAAATAATATTCTGGAATTTCCTGATTTAATTTAAATCCAGAAAATCAATTACTGCGTCAGCCTGACGTCAGCATGACGTCAGTGGTCAACTGCGGCTGGCTGGAGTCAAACCTGACGTGTGGGGTCCACACGTCAATGACAGGGGGGCTTAACAGGATTAAATTAATCCTAATTAGGGATTAGTGGCGCTGGGGCCCACTGTCAGTGTCAGGGGGGGTTGACTAACAGTAGTTAGCACTAATCTAACCACCTGGCCGACAGGGCCCACGCGTCAGTGACCCTGGGGGGGTCAAACCCCAGGTCGGACAAGTCAAACCCCACCGGCGACAAGACGCCGGCGAGGCCCGAGACGGCGGCGCGTTGCGGGATCGCGCTACAGGGCACGGGCGAGGCCGTGCTTGGGCTCGTTGGAGAGCCCTTGCTCCCGCGCATCGAATGGTGGTGGTGGCCGTGCCTGAGGTGGCCGGAGTCGACGGCGGCGAGCTCGGCTGCGGCGGCCGGAGTTCGGGTGCGGTCGGAATCGGCGTTGCAGGGCGTTAGGGGAGGTGTTGGTGCGTGCTACGTGCTCCTAGTGAGGTGTGGAGCACGATGGTGTGCTCGGTTGGGCGCTACGGCGACCGTGGCCACGACGGCGACATCGCCGGCGGCGTGGAGCTCTCGGCCAAGGTGGGGCTAAGGCCTAGAGGTCGAAAGAGACCAGGGGAGAAGGGGGAAACGACTCGGGGTCTCACCGCGGTTGCAGTGGGCGTCGAAGCGGGCTCGGGGACGCGCCGGAGACGACGAATTTGACGGCGACGATGGTCGGAGCCCGAAGAGGGGAACGGCGACGTGGCGGCGATGCAGAGCTTCTGGAGGACCGTGGAGCGGTGGGGAGGAAGAGGGGGTCGTGGCGGAGCTTCTGAGCTAGTCGGGGGAGCGAGGGGTGGCCGGAGACGGCTGCTGTGGTGAACGGCGGCGACGGTGGTGTTCGGCCGTGTGAGAGAGAGAGCGAGGGAGAGGAGAGGAGAGCCGGGGGAGAGTGAGAGAGAGCAGGGGGGAGGCGTGGCGTCGTCCAGGGCATCGAGCGAGGAGGGGAGGGCAGGCAAGCAGGCGAGCAGGTGGCGTGGCGCGGTGGCGCGTGCGCGCGCCAGCCACACTCCCCTCCCTCTGTCGGGACGAAGACGACAGAGGAGGGAGGTGGGCTGGGCCGGCTGCTGGCTGGGCCAGCCAGCTGGCTGGGCCGCACAGTGGAGGAGCCCAGGTAAGCTCCTCCTGTTATATATTTTTCTGTTTTCTAATTTCTGACATTTGTTTTGATTTAAATAATATATTAAATCATTTATTTGACTTATGCCAATTTTTGCAGGAGATATTTATATTATTCCAGAGCTCTTTTATAATTGGCATAATATTTGGGCATATATTAATATATATAATTAATATATTTCCAATGCAAATATTTATGCATTAATTCCAAATGCCCAAAATAATGTCCATGAGCCACTAAAAATATTGGTTTGATTTTTATCTCTGTCCAATATTTTCAGAGAGCAACAGGAGCATTTTCTTGGACCCTTTTGGAGAAATTTTTATTTGGGTCATTTTCAAAATGGTTCTGAGGGTTTCACAGATCCCCATTTCAAGTTTCTGATGAAAGAGTAAACATGATGCAACACTCTAATGCATGACTAGCTAGGGTGTGACAACTCACCCCCACTCAAAAGAATCTCGTCCCGAGATTTGGGTTCCTCCGGGAAGAAAGCGGGATACTCGAGTCGAAGACGATCCCCCCTTTCCCAAGTTGCTTCATCTTCAGAATGGTGCGACCATTGAACTTTGAGAAACTTGATATTCTGGCGTCGGGTGGTACGTTCGGCCTGATCGAGGATACGAATGGGGTACTCTCGATATGTAAGATTATCTTGGAGATCAAGCGTTTCGTGGTCCACTCCACGGATAGGATCCGAGAAGCAACGCCTGAGTTGAGAAACGTGGAAGACATCGTGAACTCTGGAGAGGTGCGGAGGTAGTTCCAACTGGTAGGCAACTTCTC
>NC_057813.1:242657152-242661911 GCF_018294505.1 Triticum aestivum
CGCGCGCCACCGCGCCACGCCACCTGCTCGCCTGCTTGCCTGCCCTCCCCTCCTCGCTCGATGCCCTGGACGACGCCACGCCTCCCCCCTGCTCTCTCTCACTCTCCCCCGGCTCTCCTCTCCTCTCCCTCGCTCTCTCTCTCACACGGCCGAACACCACCGTCGCCGCCGTTCGCCACAGCAGCCGTCTCCGGCCACCCCTCGCTCCCCCGACTAGCTCAGAAGCTCCGCCACGACCCCCTCTTCCTCCCCACCGCTCCACGGTCCTCCAGAAGCTCTGCATCGCCGCCACGTCGCCGTTCCCCTCTTCGGGCTCCGACCATCGTCGCCGTCGAATTCGTCGTCTCCAGCGCGTCCCCGAGCCCGCTTCGACGCCCACTGCAACCGCGGTGAGCTACGCCACCGCTTCCCCCTCTCCTCCTCCTCATTCCCCCACCGTAGCCTCCTCCCCACCACGGCTGAACCTCCGCCGTCGCCGAGCTCGCCGTCGACGCAGCTCCGGTGACCATTTGGTCACCCCGGCGAGTCCAACGACTTCGCAAGACCCCGTAGAGCATCCCTAGCGCCTCGCTTCGCTCGACTTCGAGCTCCAACCCCGTTCCCGTGCACGACCGAACCCCGGCGGCCGCAGCCGAGCTCGCCGCCGTCAACTCCGGCCACCCCGACCCCAACGGGCTCCGCCAAGAGCTGCGGGTTGTCCTCAGCTCCACTTCGGTGGTCTCCGCGGTCCATTTGGTGGCCGAAATGGCCAAAACCACTCCCGCCGCCGCGTCGGGCTCGCCGGCGGCTAAACGCCGGCAGCCGACTTTGACTTTGACCCCGGGTGGGCCCTGGTTGACTCCCCTGAGTCAATGACAGGTGGGGCCCAGCCCTGTTAATTAAACAGGTTTAGTTTTAATTAAACTTTAATTAAAATAATCACCCTGACATGCGGGACCCACTGTCAGGTTTGACCCAGACCTGTTCCGTTGACCTGCTGACGTCACACTGACGTCAGGCTGACGCAGTAATTGATTTTCTTGATTTAAATTAAATCAGGAAATTCCAGAATATTATTTAAACTTCAAAAATTCATAACTTTTATTCTGTAACTCCAAATTGGACAAATTATATATGAAAAATGATCAGAAAAATCCAATCTATCCATCTGTACTATTTTCATGCATGATCAAACAAGTTAAATTGATGTTTTAAGCAGAACAAGGAAAAGCACTTTAAAAGGCCATGTTTGAGTTTGAAATTTGAATCTATGATTCAAATTTGTTCAAACCCCTCTGGTTTTAGTTGCATTAGCCCAACACACTCATATTGCCATGTTTCATGCATGCATCATATTGTTGCACATTGTTTGGTGATGCTTGTGTATCGGTGTCCTTTGCGACAGGTTCTGCCTCCGAGGAGTACAGTGATTACCCTAACGAAGAACCGTATCCGTGCATCGAACCATCAGGCAAGCAACCAACCATTTGATCATATCGATACAATCCCATGTTCTCGCTCCTGCTCTCTTTTACTGCATTAAGACAACGCGATTCAAACTGCTGTGTGCTACGGTAGTTGAACCCATTTCCTCTGCATGACCTGTCATTGCCACAGTAACTAGATGAAACCCACTAGCATGTGTAGGAGTTGATTGAGCCATATGTATGTGTTGTTCCTACATTGCTATGCCTGCTATGCTTAGAGTCGTGTCAGGTCTGGTTCATCTAGGTGATGGGCTAGAGTGAAATGATTATGTCAGTAATGAGAGTGGTGTGGTGAACGCGATTTGGTAAAGGTATCGATGAGAGGCCATGTAGGAGTACATGGTGGGTTGTTTCATTGAAGCCGACCTTAAGCACTGAGATCTGTATATGTGATTTAAGATACAGCTACTACCATGCATTGGGCCCTGAAATATGACCCCGCTCGACTTCTTATTCACCCTAGCTCTCTGTCCAGGAGTTGCAAGTAGTTTCTGGTGTTTGTAGCCTACTGGAGGCCGTGGACAGCGCTGACCGTAGGGGTGGGCTGTGATGCGGTAGGTACGTGGCTGGGTGTACCGAATACCCGTTAGGTATCTCGGGAACCCTGTTCACATCGTTCGGGGCCGTATGGGAAACCTCGGCCGGACTCCCTGCGGATGGAACCTGGATAGGCGATAAACCTGGACTAGAGGCTTAAGTGTTTAGGTAGGTCGTGGTCTACACCCACGTCGGCTTTCGCTTGAAGTCTGCCGAGCACATGTCGTGTGCAGACGCTAAGTGGTGGAAACATGTATGAAGAAGTACACCCCTGCAGGGTTAACATGATCTATTCGAATAGCCGCGTCCGCGGTAAAGGACTACTTGGTTGCCTATACAGTTCATAGACAAGTAAATGGAAACTACTAAAAGCCTCAAGATAAGTGTGAGTGCCGAGGATGGCTCTTCCGTAGGAAGACGGAGGTGGATCCTCGGTAGTGTATTGAAGTGGTGAGTAGTGGACTCGTGTGCGCAAAACCATTTCAAGTTGGAGTATCGTAGGATAGCCTAGCCACGAGTCAAAGCTGGCTTGCTGCAATAACTCCACCAACCCTTATTGATACTATGCATGTATGTAGGATCTGATGTAAGTCTTGCTGAGTACCTTTGTACTCATGTTGCTATAATCTACATTTTTTACAGAAGACGCTGCAACCCCTTCTGATGGGTTCTATGTAGACATTGACATCAACGAGTAGGCTAAAGACCCAGGTGGTGACCCTGAGCTTGTGATGGACCACGTAGTATAGCTAGGCTTTCCAAGCCTCTTTTATTTTACTAGTTGTCTGTACTCAGACAAGTTACTTCCGTTGCTGGCTTGTATGACTGTATGACTTGTATGTGGGGTCGTGAGACCCGTACCTTTGTGTATGTTATGTATGGCTCCCTGAGCCTTAAATAAAGTACTTGTGTCATAGAGTCATGTTGTGATGCTTCGTTGTATTTGCACATATCGGGCATATTGTGTGTATGATTGAAATGCTTGGTATGTGTGGGATCTGACTATCTAGTTGTTTATCTTTAGTAGCCTCTCTTACCGGGAAATGTCTCCTAGTGTTACCGCTGAGCCATGGTAGCTTGCTACTGCTCTGGATCACTTAGGCTGGCCGGCATGTGTCCTTCTTCGTTCCTGTGTCTGTCCCTTCGGGGAAATGTCACGCTTTGAGTACCGGAGTCCTGTTAGCCCGCTACAGCCCGGTTTACCGGAGTCCTGCTAGCCCAGTGCTACAGCCCGGACCCACTTGCTGATGACCGACACGTTCGAAGCTGGGTCATGGATGCCTGTCCCTGTAAGTCTGTGCCACTTTGGGTTTACGACTAGTCATGTCAGCCCGGGCTCTTTATCATATGGATGCTAGCGACACTATCATATACGTGAGCCAAAAGGCGCAAACGGTCTCGGGAAAAGGTAAGACGACACCCGAGTTATATAAGGGAATTGATTGTGGGATGGAACGTAAGGCTCTTTTTACTCCTTTACCTCATGCCCTTCTGATCCGAGTCATCTTATCTTTCCTACGGGGATTAAGAACTAGGCTATCTCTTCTTTCTATCAGGATCACGTGTTACTAATCTGCAGACTTGTAGGATTGATGGTTCTAAGCTTGAGTTCAGTTTCTACTTCCGTATGTTAATTGTTGATCTCGAAACCTTGATATTGTGCTTCTGAGTGGCTATGCCACCATTTTGTAGCATGTCTCCAATCCTTTGAGCATTTACAGCCGTTATGCTATCGGAGTCATCCCAGGTTTCTAAATAGTCCGATGCATTTGCAAATCCCTTCCTTCTGTTTCCGATGTGCCTTTGGCCAGATTAACCACACTAATCGGTGAGTTGAGGTACTTTATTGCCTTGACATATATGTTGGAGCTGGTATTATGACCCTAGGTGTCTTAGGGGATCATCTAGTAATTTAGCCATGATTTGTGTTCCCAGTGTGATGATTCTGGCCATCATTCTCGAAAGCATTCCGTGATGCTACTTAGTAGTAGGTATTCTATTCCCGGGTTCTTGAACCCGAGATTCACTCTACTTACTTCATGTCGATAGTAATTGCTAGCTCCCTTAGGTTATTAGTAACCTTTGCGATAGTCCTTGAAGCCCGTGGTATCTTCTTCTTCCAGGTACCATGAACTACTTATGGCAGAAGTTCCTCGTTGAACTGAAATATCACAACAGGATTATTCTTGAGGAGTTCTCCATTCATAAATCGTGACTCTGCCAGTTCTACCTTTCTGCATGGGTTATCCGGAAGAAATATGTGGAATTCATTCGACATGCTAAACCATGCATCCACAACTCAGAAAATCGCATGTTCCTTTGAGTTGCTCTCTTTAGTTGCATTCTGACCCTCGTCTATCAATTGATAGTCAAGAGTATGCGTGCGTTCGTTCATCGATGCCTATGACTCTTGTGGTCTGTCAA
Source organism: Triticum aestivum (assembly GCF_018294505.1). Classification (NCBI taxonomy): domain Eukaryota; kingdom Viridiplantae; phylum Streptophyta; class Magnoliopsida; order Poales; family Poaceae; genus Triticum; species Triticum aestivum. Next base: position 242,661,580 of record NC_057813.1, read on the forward strand.
GCCATTCCATTCCGGGATGACTAGGAGAAACAAACTCCAGTACCTCTTCCATATCTAGGATTGGGTCAAAAAGTTGTGCTCCACAGAACAAATTGCTAATCCAGCTTTTGTTCTGCTCTATCTTGGAGTATTACCATCTTTATATCGGGATGTTATAGGAATTGCACACCATCCTATGCACTCTTGGTACAGTGATACTTCTTGCCATCATTGTTCATTCCTCGGTTCCTGTATTATTGTAACCGGAATGCCGACAAGTGAATCGTGATGTGTGAAATCAATACTCCTAGCAACCTTGTTGCTTGGTAGCTAAAGGACAATAATTTCATTCT
>NC_057813.1:243021164-243067098 GCF_018294505.1 Triticum aestivum
GAACAGGACCCCGATTGATCGAGCCGGTTGGGGCTGGATGAACATGACCCCGTGGAGGGCTGGATGAATAGGACGACCCCGTGGAGGGTTGGATGAACAATAGACGGTGGAGGGGTGCCCGTGGAGGGGTGGTTGAACAGTAGCTGGTGGAGTAGCGCGCGGTGGAGGCTGGATGAACAGGAGCCCGTGGAGGCTGGAGGAGGTCGATGGTGGAGATGAACAGTATCCCATGGAGTCCCATTTTGCGGTACGCCACACCCCTCCCGATGAAAAGGACCCCCGTTTCAACCGTAGCGCTCCAACACAAGTCCGTTTTGTCCATTTTGCGGTACGCCACACCCCTCCCAATCAATAGGACCCCCGTTTCGACTGTAGGAGGTCCGTTTCCTCCGTTTTGCAGTACGCCAGACCCCTCCCGATGAACAGGATCCCGTTTCGAATGTGGCCGGTCCACAAGGCCATTTCCTCCGTTCTGCGGTACGCCGGGCCTTGTTTCCATCGCCTATTCCATCCAAGCCCTCCCGATGAACACGATGACGCATTCCATTCCGACCCAGCCGATTAGCTCCCCATGAACATGACGACGACGCTGTTTCTCCATTCCGATCCAGCCATGTACGCGAGCCCTGGCCGTACGTATGCGCGAGTAGGCGTTCGAGACCCCGCCCATATGTACACATACGTGGCCGTATTTTCTTTCTTGCACACTGGCCGCTGTACGTACGTGTACATGCTACGTGCGCGCCTCTACTACGACACGTGCGCGCCTCTACATCCACCAGTATGTACGTACACATTCGCGACCAGAATGACAATGCTACGTACGCTTTGACCAGGTGGGTCCCGACTGTCAGGCAATTCCTTGCGTGCGAAGATGTAGCTGGTGGGTCCCAACAGTCAGGGGGCAAATCGTTTTTTTGGACGCACTACCTTGCGTGCGAAGATGTAGCTGGTGGGTCCTAGTAGTCAGGGGGGAAATGTTTTTTTCGCGAAATACAGTGGCCCGTCCGATGGGTCCCTGCTGTCAGGTGGAGCAATCATTATTTTCCGTGTAATAAGGAGGCACTTCCTTGCTGCAGCCGTGGACCCAGCTGTCAGCCTCTCCACGTACAGTCCATGTCTGATAGAAGTTGTTCCTTGACCACGTTGACCACGCCACGCCGAGAGCACCAGGGCGGTGGACGACGGTGAGGCTAGGAAGGGGACGACGCAGAGCCGGGGAAGACGCGGCAGTGGATGCCCACGCATAGAGGAGTATGAGGGTTCACTCGTTCGACTGTGGTGTGAGGCTGCCGTCGCCGCAAAATAACAGAGGGTGTGGGTGAGTAGAGGGATGGCCTGGCCAGCGGTGGGAGTAGTAGGGGGCGATGAGGCCTCCGCGACATCACAGCCGGCCACTGGCGACAGGAGCATGCGGCACGACTGGCGCTGCTTTGGGCGGCTGGAGCAAGAAGACTAGAGGTTGAAGAAGCACTACAGCCGTTGGATGGACATCGTACGGTTACTGGAGCTAGAATCGTTCATATATTCACTAAAGTTGACAAAGGCCTCCGTCCCAGTCAACTTAGTAGGCCCACAAGTCAGCCTCCCACCAAGGTGGGTCCCAGCTAGCAAGGGGTATTCATTTTTTTGTGCGTAATAAGGAGGCACTTCCGGTGGGTCCGAGCTGGCAGCGAGGGGAACATTTTTTTTCACGAAATACGGTGGCCCGTCTAGTGGGTCCCAACAGTCAGGGGGAAACATTTTTTCGCGAAACACTGGTGGCCCGTCCAGTGGGTCCCTACTGTCAGGTGGAGGAACAATTATTTTCTATGTAATAAGGAGGCACTTCCTTATGGATGCCGTGGGCCCAGCTGTCAGCCTCTCCACGTACAGTACTCTTTCGATGGAAGTCGGTCATTGACCACATTGACCACGTCGCGCCGAAAGCACCACGGCGGTGGACGGTGGCAAGGCCTAGGAAGGGGACGACGCGGAGCCAGGGAAGACGCGGCAGTGGAAGCCCGTGCGGAGAGGAGTACGAGGGTTCACCGGTTCGGCTGCGGTGTGAGGCTGCCTTCACCACGGAATAACAGGGGGTGTGGGTGAGTAGAGGGATGCCCTGGCCAGCGGTGGGAGTAGTAGGGGGGCGCTGAGGCCTGCGCGGCAGCACAGCCGACCACGTAAGGCGGGAGCAGGCGGTCCCACCAGCGCTGCTTTGGCGGCTGGAGCAAGAAGATCAGAGATTGAAGAAACATGACGGCCGTTGGATTGACATCCAATGGTTACATCTGCTAGAATCGTTTGTTGACGTATATAATAACTAAAAAAATCTTGCATACGCGTCAACTAAACAGGCCCACAAATCAGACCACTCCCTCTTTTTTTAATAATTTATATATAGCTCATGGCAACTTCTTATGCAATTTATTGCAGTCGTTTTTTTGGTTGGCCAGGGCCAATTTCGCATATTTTTGTGGGTTCCAAACTATTTTTAATACCGAAATGTCGAGCCAGATTTAAAGTACTTTGAAGATATATTTAAATTAGGTTAATGCCCAGTGAAATAGGAATCTGAAAATGTGAAAAATTCAGAAATTATAAAGTAATTGTCAATTTGTCATCTGTTTTTATATTTACAACCCATTTCATATTACTTTCAAGATTTGCAGGTGTCTTGAAAGAGTTGCAGCCCATCAGGGTGTAGAAAAATAAGTAGGCCTGGATTGGGTATTCTTCAGAAAAAATAAACTGGGCTCATTTTCACAAAGAAAAAATAGTTGGGCTGGTGACATGGTGAACATAAAATATAAGCCTGGGCTAGACGGGCCACAACCCAGTTCAAACCCTGCTCCATCTCAACAATAACAAAAAAATACTGCTTGAACAGCTACGTCCCAGGTGTCAGCCGATCTTGTGATGTTCTCTTGTCTATTGACTATATACGCTCACAATGTCGTGGGTCCCAGATGTGAGGAAAACACTAGGAGGAAGCATTTTATTTTTCCATACGCTGACGTGGTGGGCCCCTACTGTCATCCTCTCCACGTACTTCTGCCGATTTATGTTGTTTGTTGACCATGTTGACAACGCGAGAGGGCGGCGCCGCGGCGAGCACATCAAAGCGCGCGGAGGACATCGGCGTTAACGATTTAGGAGATGGTGTGGCGGCGATGCGTGCGCTGAGGCGCAGCCAGCCATGGGAGGCGGAAGCAGGCGGCCCCGCCGGCGCTGGTTTGGTTTTGGCGGCTGGAGGAAGACAGGTCTAAAGAAACACGACAGACTGTAAAAGCAACAGGAGTACTTAACAACCTTAATTGAAACCAGCAAGGGCATTTAACAACCAAAGCTGAAAGCAGTATGAATACTTATACAGGTTCAACCGTATAAAGCACGCCTCGAACAGTGCTACTTTGCCTACAGTTAACCAAGGGTGAGGCCGCCAAGCCCCAGGACAAGGCCCAGCCGCCACCCCGCGCATCCACAACCTTCTGAAAGCGGCTTCATCTCGCAATGTGGTCAATAAACAGGATATTTGCTTTAGATCCATGGAAAAGCATGAACATAATCTTCTGTCCTATTCTCCAAGATGGACGGGCCTTCATTATTTGAGACCACCCATGAATAAGTACCTTTTCACCTCCAAGGGGAATTGAGTAGGTCGACATAAACATCATGTTGTGACCAAGCGCAAGTCTGACCCGACCATGGTCAGGCATCTGTATAGGAACAATAGAACTGAGCAGTTTCTGTTTCAAGAAGATCACAACTGTAAAACTTTGTATAAGCAATAGTTTATGAACAACATATATAACAAAAAACAGCTCGTACCATAAGTTTCTCGACACAGTTGGACCTGTTCAACGAGTGCAACAGTGGCACACATATCCCACGTGGCCTTCCACCATTGAAATGCCCCACAAGGACCTCAAGACGATCAATAAAGTGAAGGAACTTGTGGATGTCGACCTAGTCAACTTTAGTGCCATCAATAACAGCCGAGTTATTACAGAGTAACAAACGAGCAGCCAGCTTAACTCTGAAAAAACCTACAGGTGCCACCAATTATAAGAAAATATTAGATAGAAGTAGCATCTTCGTGAGAGATTCGTTGCTACTTCTAAAGTTAAATTGTGATTAGTTAGATAGAATAGGTGGATTAAGAAGTAATCAAGGCAACAAGCAGGAACCAGATACAAAACTAACATGGATGAACAATTGGAACGACGTTGGGGTGGAAGATCGCAGTGAAGATGAGACCAGGTTCTGCTATTTCCATCAACATTCGTGCGCCAACTTTCAGTCCGTAACACTTGAGAAAGTTTATCCAAGTTCGGCCATAAAAAAAGCAGCAATCTTCTTGGTTCATGAACCCAACTCGGAACTTATATCCATGGCTTGTCTTCACTGTGACCATTAAACTAGTGTATTCAGTTATGGCAAGGCCGAGCATCTTGAGTACATGTGTTCTGGCAGAGCAAATAATACACTTCAGGAAAAATAATATGAGAACACAATGTATTCCCTATCCAAATCTAGAAACAACTTCCTCCTTCACATCAGTGTTGACCATCGTACTAGTAGTACCTTTTATCCAAATATAGCAATCCAAATTTCCAAATTAGTCGACAGCATGTTCAAAAAAACCCCACCCTCCCGGATAGAAAAGAGGATCCTAGGAGCATACTCCGCGTTTCAAAATCTTGTGTTAGGATGAGAAGGAACAAGTGTGGCGTCTCGCCGAGGGCGCAGAAACCTGTAGGGTACTCGCACTTTGGGCACTGAGAATGAAACACACTAGATTCAGTAGGAAGAAAAATGCATCAACGGCGGCGGCTGCCATCCTAGGATTACCTGCGACCAAGGGACTTGGATTTATCGGGGATGGATGAAGAATTTGTACCTAGTTCTCCATGAGAAAACCCTATGCACTCGCCGAGAGGGGGTTTTCTCTCAACAAGCAGACGAGGGAGAAGGGGATTCAGGCCCAGTGAAATATTGCCGCTTCGTCCATCTAGCTTACTGCTAAAGCTGGAAAGGTGGGGTTTGTTATTTGTCGGCCCATTGGGCATTACTGCGGCGCTACGACCGGGGTGTGTCTACCGTGCAGTTGTGCACTCTAATTTGTGCATATGGCACATGGACCCCGTTGCCGGTTGCCCCACATATCAGCGAAAGGAAGTAGAAAGACAGGAGTAACTTGTTACACATAAATATATATTTTGACAGAGAGATACTCCCTCTGTAAAGAAATATACAAATCTTTTATATCACAACTTTATACATAAGAAAAATCAAGTTGATGGTGTGCCTGCCATCCTGCAATATAGGCCGTCCGATTTATATCTAACGGATAGTAAGGAAACTATGGCAATTTTGCAAAAAGGTACCCACACACCTCTCCACATTTGAAAATAAGGCCTTCCCTCGTTCATCCTTTTCTCTCACAAGATAAAATACTCATACAAATGCATCTTGATGTTACGTGCAACGCACAGGCATTATGGGGGTTTAGCTTTTTTTATAGGGGTTCAGCTAAGAATATAATACTCACACAGGCTCACGGTTCTGGACTTTGGGCCGCAGGCCCACCCTGCATGTTTGGGGGCCCATGTTTTCTACCTCAGCGCTTTTCATATTGCAAGCGATCGGTACGGCGCTGGTTTTAGATGCTGTCGCAAGGTCTGTTGGAATGAAATCGAACGACAGTTCCTAACCAGTAATCAGAGTTGCAATTCTATCAACGATATACCATGTGATAAATAATACTGTCATACTACTTATACACACAGGACACTTGTTTCACCATGCCAGATTATTACATCAAAATCTCTCGGAGGATAGATCAGTTCGGCAGTTGCGTGCTGCTACTGAAGAATTTGAAAGTTGATTTGGACCAGCTCTCCTTGCCGAGAAAGTTTGATTTTGACATCATCCCCTACCACAAGATATGATTTAGATTTGAACCTTGACCATCCTTTAGCATCAATCATCATGCGACCATCCTTTGTACTTACGATATATTAAGCAGGCTCATTCACACCAAGGTTGTCGTGGTGGGTGCACGGCAGATGCCAAGGGATGGCTAAAGAGAGGAGGAGGCTCGAGGGCGCTGGTGTGCTTCGGAGGCGAGGTTGGTATGCGCGGGCGTGGGACGCCGGGCATACCCAGGTTCGGGGCTCTCCGGAGAGATAACACCCCTAGTCCTGCCAAGTTTAGTTGGATGCTTGATAGTACAATGTCGCTCCTGGAGCTGTATGGAGGAGGAAGGAGGCTGGCCAAGGCTCGGGCTGCTCCTTCTCTCTGGTGTTGCTATGTAGTGGCTAGTCCTATCTTGCTTGCTTTATCTCGTATGGCTTTGCTCGCCGGGGATCTTACATATCATGTCGTCTCATCTGTGTGTGTGTCTTCCTGTAGGCGTGGACTCCTGGGGGTTTTATAGATCAACCCATCCAGGGTTAAAATGGTAATATGCCGAGTCGGTGGGTCCGTATTGTCGGCGTCTGTCAGGACCCCGACTCGATGTCACATCGATCTAGCCGGTAACACCTCATATCACTTTGCGGCCTCACGCACGGTATCCCCACGGGTGTCGCCTTACCTTTGCCCGGGACCGTTTGCGCCTTTTGGCTCACGTATATGATGGTGTCGCTAGCATCCATATGATAAGGAGCCCGGGCTGACATGACTAGTCGTAAACCCAAAGTGGCACAGACTTACAGGGACAGGCATCCATGACCCAGCTTCGAACGTGTCGGTCATCAGCAAGTGGGTCCGGGCTGTAGCATTGGGCTAGCAGGACTCCGGTAAACCGGGCTGTAGCGGGCTAACAGGACTCCGGTACTCAATGCGTGACATTTCCCCGAAGGGACAGACACAGGAACGAAGAAGGACACATGCCGGCCAGCCTAAGTGTTCCAGAGCAGTAGCAAGCTACCATGGCTCAGCGGTAACACTAGGAGACATTTCCCGGTAAGAGAGGCTACTAAAGATAAACAACTAGATAGTCAGATCCCACACATACCAAGCATTTCAATCATACACACAATATGCTCGATATGTGCAAATACAACGAAGCATCACAACATGACTCTACGACACAAGTACTTTATTTAAGGCTCAGGGAGCCATACATAGCATACACAAAGATACGGGTCTCACGACCCAACATACAAGTCATACAGTCATACAAACCAGCAGCGGAAGTAACTTGTCTGAGTACAGACAACTAGTAAAATAAAAGAGGCTTGGAAAGCCTACTATACTACGTGGTCCTTCACAAGCTCAGGGTCACCACCTGGGTCTTTAGCCTACTCGTTGATGTCAACGTCTACATAGAACCCATCAGAAGGGGTTGCAGCGTCTTCTGTAAAAATGTAGATCATAGCAACATGAGTACAAAGGTACTCAGCAAGACTTACATCAGATCCTACATACATGCATATTATCAGGAAGGGTTGGTGGGGTTATTGCAGCAAGCCAACTTTGACTGTTGGCTAGGCTATCCTACGATACTCCAACTTGAAATGGTTTTGCGCACACGAGTCCACTACTCACCACTTCAATTCACTACCGAGGATCCCCCTCCGTCTTCCTACGGAAGAGCCATCCTCGGCACTCACACTTATCTTGAGGCTTTTAGTAGTTTCCATTTACTTGTCTATGAACTGTATAGGCAACCAAGTAGTCCTTTACCGCGGACGCGGCTATTCGAATAGATCATGTTAACCCTGCAGGGGTGTACTTCTTCATACATGTTTCCACCACTTAGCGTCTGCACACGACATGTGCTCGGCAGACTTCAAGCGAAAGCCGACGTGGGTGTAGACCACGACCTACCTAAACACTTAAGCCTCTAGTCCAGGTTTATCGCCTATTCAGGTTCCATCCGCAGGGAGTCCGGCCGAGGTTTCCCATACGGCCCCGAACGATGTGAACAGGGTTCCCCAGATACCTAACGGGTATTCGGTACACCCGGCCACGTACCTACCGCATCACAGCCCACCCCTACGGTCAGCGCTGTCCACGGCCTCCAGTAGACTACAAACACCAGAAACTACTTGCAACTCCTGGACAGAGAGCTAGGGTGAATAAGAAGTCGAGCGGGGTCATATTTCAGGGCCCAATGCATGGTAGTAGCTGTATCTTAAATCACACATACAGATCTCAGTGCTTAAGGTCGGCTTCAATGAAACAACCCACCATGTACTCCTACATGGCCTCTCATCGATACCTTTACCAAATCGTGTTCACCACACCACTCTCATTACCGACATAATCATTTCACTCTAGCCATCACCCAGATGAACCAGACCTGACACGACTCTAAGCATAGCAGGCATAGCAAGGTAGGAACAACACATACATATGGCTCACTCAACTCCTACACATGCTAGTGGGTTTCATCTAGTTACTGTGGCAATGACAGGTCATGCAGAGGAAATGGGTTCAACTACCGTAGCACACAGCAGTTTGAAACGCGTTGTCTTAATGCAGTAAAAGAGAGCAGGAGCGAGAACAGGGGATTGTATCGATATGATCAAATGGTTGGTTGCTTGCCTGATGGTTCGATGCACTGATACGGTTCTTCGTTAGGGTAATCACGGTACTCCTCGGAGGCAGAACCTGTCGCAAAGGACACCGATACACAACCATCACCAAACAATGTGCAACAATATGATGCATGTATGAAACATGGCAATATGAGTGTGTTGGGCTAATGCAACTAAAACTAGAAGGGTTTGAACAAATTTGAATCAAAGATTCAAATTTCAAACTCAAACATGGCCTTTTAAAGTGCTTTTCCTTGTTCTGCTTAAAACATCAATTTAACTTGTTTGATCATGCATGAAAATAGTACAGATGGACAGATTGGATTTTTCTGATCATTTTTCATATATAATTTGTCCAATTTGGAGTTACAGAATAAAAGTTATGAATTTTTGAAGTTTAAATAATATTCTGGAATTTCCTGATTTAAATTAAATCCAGAAATATATATATTGCGCCAGCATGACGTCAGCATGACGTCAGTGGTCAACTGCGGCTGGCTGGGGTCAAACCTGACGTGTGGGGGCCACACATCAGTGACAGGGGGGTTTAACAGGGTTAAATTAATCCTAATTAGGGATTAGTGGCGCTGGGGCCCACTGGTCAGTGCCAGGGGGTTAACTAACAGTGGTTAGCGCTAATCCTAATTAGTTACAGGGCTGGGCCCACCTGTCAGGGACTCAGGGGGGTCCTGCCGTGGTCAAGGTGGGTCAAACCCACCGGCGACATGACGCCGGCGAGGCCCGAGACGGTGGCGCGATACGGAAACGCGCTACAGGGCACGGGCGAGGCCGTGCTTGGGCTCGTTGGAGAGCCCTTGCTCCCGCGCGTCGAACGGTGGTGGTGGCCGAGCCTGGGGTGGCCGGTACCGTCGACGGCGAGCTCGTGAGCGGCGGCCGGAGTTCGGGTGCGGTCGGAATCGGCGTTGCAGGGTGTTAGGGGAGGCGTTGGTGCGTGCTACGTGCTCCTGGTGAGGTGTGGAGCACGATGGTGTGCTCGGCTTCGAGCTACAACGGCTCCAGCCACGGCGGCGACGAGGCACGGCGGCGGCGAGCTTCGGAGCTCAAGGGGGCGGCAGCTACAAGAGGCTAGGGACGACGGGGCAAGGGGGAATCGAGTCAGTGGCTCACCGCAGAGCTGCAGGGATGGTTAGCGGGCTCGGGGACGACCGGTAGCTCCCGATTCGACGGCGACGGTCTCCGGTGGCCGAGGAGGGGAACGGCGACGTGGGCGGCGATGCAGGGCTTCCGGAGGCCCGTGGAGCGGTGGGGAGGAAGAGGGGGTCGAGGCGGAGCTTCTGGGCTAGTCGGGGGAGCGAGGGGTGGCCGGTGTCGGCTGCTATGGTGAACGGCGGCGACGGTGGTGTTCGGCCGTGTGAGAGAGAGAGCGAGGGAGAGGAGGGAAGAACCGCGGGAGAGTGAGAGAGAGCAGGGGGGAGGGCGTGGCGTCGTCCGGGGCATCGAGACGAGGAGGGGAGGGCAGGCAGGCAGGCGAGCAGGAGGCGTGGCGCGGTGGCGCGCGCGCGCGCCGGCCACACTCCCCTCCCTCTGTCGAGGACGAAGACGACAGAGGAGGGAGGCGGGCTGGGCCGCCTGCTGGCTGGGCCGGCCAGCTGGCTGGGCTGCACAGGGAGGAGCCCAGGTAAGCTCCTCCTTTTATTTAATTCTGTTTTCTAATTTTCTGACATTTGTTTTGATTTAAATAATATATTAAATCATTTATTTAACTTATGCCAATTTTTACAAGAGCTAGATATATTATTCCAGAGCTCCTTTATAATTGGCATAATATTTGGACATATATTAATATATATAAATAATATATTTCCAATGCAAATAATTATGCATTAATTCCAAATGCCCAAAATAAATACCTATGAGCTCTTAAAAATATTGGTTTGATTTTTATCTCTGTCCAATATTTTCAGAGAGCAACATGAGCATTTTCTTGGACCCTTTTGGAGAAATTTTTATTTGGATCATTTTCCAAAATGATTCTGAGGGTTTCACAGATCCCCATTTCAAGTTTCTGATGAAAGAGTAAACATGATGCAACACTCTAATGCATGACTAGCTAGGGTGTGACAGCGTCCGGGGTACCGGGTTGGGTCCCGCTTGGGTGCTTGTGGTTCGCCTGGTTCCCCTAGGTGCGGGCCCCGCGTGCCTAGGGGGACTGTGCGTCGTCTTGTCGATCGTCATGGCGAGGCCGAGTCGAGCCACGCACAGTGTCTTCGTCAGGCCGCTGCTTGTTGTCATCAGCGGTGAGGACGGGAACACTGTTGCCGTGCCAGCGCTGGTCAGTGGGTAGGTAAGGGGCACTGTTGCCACGCCTCGGCTGACCACGGGCATGGGCGAGGGCACTGTAGTCTTGGTCATCGGTGATTGCGGTCTCGTCCCATCGTACAGCCTGGATGGGATGGGAGCTGACCCGTGGCTGGGTTGCCGTGGACGCCACGGGTGGGTTGGCTTGCTGGGGAAGCCAAGGTTGCGCCGGGTTGAGTTGCCTTGCACCAGCCGCTGTGGCCGGGTCGACGTACCTTGTCGAGTCGAGGGTCTTGGCCGGGTTGCGTGCCTTGCCGGATTGAGCGACCCGACCTGGTGCACACCGGTTTGCGGGGTGATGCGGGCCCCGCTGTTTTCGAAATAGATCCGGGTTTTGTTGCCTGCCTGGGGTTCATCCCCCCGACAGTAGTCCCCGAAGCTGTGAAGGTCCGTCATCTTCGGATGAGTGGGCCTTCGCAGCTTCCCCCTTGAGCAAGGTGGAATCTGCGAACGCCGGGTCTGGCAACACCCACTGTGTGTCGGTTTTCTCGGAAACCAGATCACAACATCCTGACCTTGGCAGGAACCGAGGAGTCTGTCGAATATTGAGGCGATCCCTCGGGCTTCGCGCATGCGCCACGTGGTGCCCGGAAGTCAGAGGGGCCTGACAGGCCACGCACGTGACGGTACTGGGCGACGGGCCGGGGCCCACCGCCGCGCGCCCTTGGTCATGCGTGCGGATTTATTGCGGCGTCTGGGGGCCGGTTGCACTTCCCCGCGCAGTTAGTGCATGCATACGTGCGCACTTATTGCGGGGTAGTGGAATGAGCGCATGCAGATGATCCCACTCCCCCATGTTTGAACCGGGGGTTATAAATTGAGGAGGGCAAGGGGGCGGCGGACATTATTCTCGCTCACGCCCTCTTGTCCCCCTGCTCTCGCTCTGCTTCTTGCCACCGACGCACAGCTGCGCCCGCGGCCTTAAGCAGAGATCTTCTCCTTCGTCCTTCTTCCTCTTCTTCTTCCAATGATGTCGCTGCCGTCGGGCTCCTGGATGGGCTCGACCGTCACCCTCGACGACATCACCTACCTTCGGTCCTCGCGTCACCTGCCGTGGGAGACGGACGTCGGTGAACGTCTGCCGCACGGCGAGCAGAGGCCCAGGCCCGAGGGACAGGAGCGCGTCGTCTTCCTCACGCATTTCGAGCGTGGCTTCGGGTTGCCGACGAGCACTTTCTTCTGCGTGTTCCTAGAGTTCTTCGGGCTCTAGCAGCACCATCTTGGCGCCGGCACCATCGTCCAGCTCTCCGGCTTCGTGACAATGTGCGAAGGGTACCTGGGGGTTGAGCCAACCATTGATCTCTGGGCGCGCTTCTTCTCCTTGAAGCAGCAGGGCCCGTCGGCCGGGGAGTTCGCCGACTGCGGGGCCACCGTCATCTCGAAGCGGTCGGGGGCGGACTTCCCCAAGATCCCGCTCGAGGATTCCGCCAAGAAGTGGCAGAACTCCTTCTTATATGTCTGCAACCATGGTGCGGACCACATTAATCTTCCCCCTTTCACCGTCGCGCCACCGCGGGCGAAAATGAACTGGGGCTACTCGCTCCGGCGCCCATCGCAGGAGATCGTCAACCTCTGCGAGCGGGTCACTATGATGAGGACGCAGGAGGGGCTCACTGGCACAGACCTCCTTGCCGCGTTCATCACCCACCGGGTTCTCCCGCTTCAGAGGCGCTCCTGCCTCATCGGCGAGATGATCGGGCTCCAGGACCCCAACCGGATGGGGTCGACGCGGCTGTCTGTGGAGCAGGTCGCGCGAGGCGTGAATGACATCTCCAAGGCCAACCTTGAAGAGGACTGGCGATTCGGCAAGGCGTCGTACAGCCAGGCGAACCCGGCGCCGCAGGTGAGCGTCTGGTCTTGTTATTTTTCCGCCGCACATCTTCTCATTCGTCCCGACGCGTCACGGGAGATTCTTCTGAACACAAGCCGACACCCTTACGACCGGGCTCCGTCGCAGGTGGTGCCGATGGCATCAGAGGAGCCCGCGGCTTACGGCGGCGAGGAGGTGGCCGAGTCCGACGCTGGCGCTGGGCGTCACGCGGGTAAGCTTCAAATCTTTCTGTTCTTCATTTTCCTTGGATCATTTGGGCGCGTTGCGGCGTGGGCAAAGCTGACGCCGGTTGTTGGTGTAGCGGCGTTAAGCGGGGGAGGTGGCGAAGCGGGCGGAGCCGGGTCCTCGCACGGAAAGGACAGCATCGCGCCGTGACCCCGGGCCCCGAAGCGCGCGGCGGATCCGGCCGAGCCTGGGAGGCCGGCCAAGAGGAGGCACGGGAAGCCGACTCCAGTCCCAGTCTTGCCGGGGTAAGTCTTACTTCTTGCTTGCGCCTGGATTTCTTGGGCCAGCCTTGTCTTTCGCTTGCTCATTCTTCTTTTTTCTTCAGGTCACCGATCACGCTGGCAAGGGCGGCGGCGGAGGCCGCGGCCACCAAGGGGGCCGCATTCCGCAGGAGCCGGTCCGACCTCGCCAGCCTGGCCAGGGAGGAGGGACGGGGTGACTTGGACCTTGGCCTGGACCTGGATGACGCAGAGGCCTTGGCCTGGCGAGACAGGAATTGGGCTGAGGCGGAGTTGGAGGCGGCGTCAGTCCAGGCTTGGACCGACGCGGCGGCGGCATGGGCATGAGGCGGCACGGAGCCAGCCTGGTGCGAGATGCCGGAGGGCACGGTGTCGACGGCGACGGTTTTTGAGCCGTTGACGGTGAGGGAGCGCGGTCGTGCAGGCCGGGCTGAGGTGGTGGTCCTTGACCAGGAGGTCATGGAGGTGGGGGATGAAACTCCACCGTGGGCCGACGTGGTTGAGCACGTGGGGGTCGATGGCGGTGGAGGCGGCGTCGCTTTGGAGGAGGCGTCACGGGTGGCGGTGTCGGAAGCGCCGCTGGTTATGGAGGGGCACCGCAGGCGGCGGTGCCTGAGGTGGTGATGCAGGGCATCCCGGCGTCCGAGGAGGTGACGATGCCGGGAGGGTCGTCGGAGGAGGCGCTGGCTGCGTCGCAAGCAGCCAGCGGTGGGCGTGCCTTGGTGCTCCGTCCGGGAGGGCACCAAGCCGTCGTGCCGCAGCCCGTGCAAAGCGGTGGCGCGACCGTCTTTGGGCCCCAGACCAAGGAGGAGGCGGTGCTGGACGCCGTTAGCCGCCGCCTGCGAGGCCGGACGGAGTGGCTTGAGGCCTTCGCCCAGGCCGAGGTGGAGCGGACGCGCAACTTGGAGCGCGTCGTCTTGGTAAGTTCTTCTTTCTTCTTGTTCTCTTGTGATTTCATCTCTGTGGGGGTGCGCCAACGCACCCACTGGGTGTAGCCCCCGAGGTTCGGGCCAACTATGTACTAGTTGGGTCCAACCTTAGGAGCGTTGGCCTTGTCCTGACTTTGGTCTTCTCTTCAGCACCTTGACGCCTTCCAGGTTGCCACCTTCAACCGGCTCCTGGGCAAGCATCGGGAGCTCAGGGAGCAGCTTGCTGCCAAGGAGGAGGAGCTTCGCGTCGCCACAGGTACTTTGTTGTGTTCTTTCTTCTAGTGGGGGCGCGCTAGCGCACCCACTGGGTGTAGCCCCCGAGATTCGGGCCAACTATGTAACAGTTGGGACAAATCTTAGGTCTTGTCTTATTCTTTCTTTCTGCTTAGTTCTTCTTCTTTGCAACCGAGGTGCTGTCTTGGCGGACCCGGCTATTCCGGGCTGGTCATCAATATGACCGGCTTGTTGCTGATTCTGGCCGTCTCGGCGTCGAGGCGGCGCAGGCGAGGGCGGAGGCGGCCGCGGCCAACCGGCTGCATGAGCAGCTGGTGGGTCACAAGAGCCGCCTCGAGGCCGAGGTGGAGCTTCTTAAGGCGGAGGCCGCCAAGGTGGTGGAGACACAGTAGGCCCTAGTCGAGGCGGACCAGCAGCACGGCCAACTGGTCGACGACAAGGGCCGGCTCCAAGCCGAGGTGGAGCGTCTGCGGGAGCAGGCCACCACGGCCGAGGAGGCCCGCTAGGCCGAGGCTCGCCGCCGTGAGGCGGTCGAAGACAAGGACGCTGAGCTGAAGGCGGCCCTTGCTAAGGCGAACGGCCTGGAGAAGGCGCTCGGGGAGCGGGACCGTGTCTTGGAGCGGGAGCGACGTGGTACGTTGCTCGAGGCGCAACACCTGGAAGAGTCTTTCTCCAGTAAGTGCTGCTTCTTCGTTCTTTGCCGGGTCGGGACCATGCCCTTTCTTCTTTGTTGCTCTTCTGACTTGCTTCTTCTTTGGCTACAGGAGCCTTTCCGGAGATGCAGCGGCAGGCGGAGGAAGCCGTCCGCTATCAGCGAGACCCGACCGACGTTGTTGGGTCCGGGACGGATCCGCTGACGGCCTGGACCTTCCCGGAGATGATTGCCGCTGCTGAGGCCTGGCTGCGGGTCTTGGGGACGCAGATGGAGCGGTTGTCCCGAGCCGGCACCACGATGACGGCGGCCTTGTGGCCGGACTCTGTCCATCCGCGTAGCTTCTCGCGCCTGGCGTGCTGGTTGGAGATGGGCCCGGATCGCCTTAGCTACTAGCGAGTTTCCGCCGCCCGGGCTGGTGCCGAGATGGCGCTCCGGATCGCGCTGTCTTGGCACCCAAATCTTCAGCTGGACACGCTGATGCGTCAGCGTGCTGGCTCGGAGCATTTGCTGCAGGAGCAGGCCGGCCGGATTGCCTCCCGGGCCAGCTATATCGCCGAGTTCGCCTTCCATGACGAGTTCCATCCGGAGCGGACGGAATACGGCGCGGTCATGGATGGCAACGACTACGCTTGCTTCTTCATGACCCGGAGGGCAGCTCGGAGGAGACGGGCGTCTACGGCGACGCAGAAGCCGAAGAGGACACCGGTGCTTCGTTGGACCCGGAGTCCGGTCGGGGGGAGTCGTCGACGTCACGACGCGGCGCTGGGAATGCCTAAGAATCTTTTGTAGAAAATTCTATTAAGTAGCAGGTCCACCCACCCACTGGGGGTTTTTAGGGTGTATGAACTCGGGCCGTGGGCCTTTGCTTAAAACATTTATGTGTAAATGTTGTGAGTGTTTATTTGCTTTTTGCCTTCTGCTTTTTTCGAACTTATTTCATGCGTTGCTCCTCTCTGAAACTTCCCTCCCGCGAGTCAGACGGCTGAGGCTCCGGTCCGTGACAAGGAGTTCAGCTCTTCGAGAGGCGACCGCAGGAGTTGGGTCCTTAGAAGTGTTGAGTGCGAGCGAAACACCCACTGGGCCGGCTGGCGGCAATCCGGCTTGGCCGGTTGGTGAGCAGCCGGTCATGCGGCTAACTTAGTTGACGAGCGTCGGGCCGGGTTGGTCGACCCGGCGGCTTTGACTTAGTGTATGAATCGTAGGGGAGCTTTAGCATGGTTTGCTTGCCGCCGTCAGCCAGAGCTGGATCTACGGTTTTAGGGCGAAGTGGGGGGCCGCGACATCCTAACTTTATGAGGAATCACCAAGTAAAGCGGCGGGGTGATGATCAAGCCGGCCAGCCCCCGAGCCCCCGGGTCGAGCTAGTCGAGCCGGCGGCCGGGTTCGGTACTAAAGTGGTGTGAAATATGGACGCAATAAATTGGTCGGCAAAAGGTAGCCCCCGAGTCTCGTTCGGGGACCCCATAGTTTCATATGCTTACAAAAGGCGTTGATACATACATTCATGCGGCTAACTATAAAACGGACGGAGGAGTTCCGCGTTCCACGGCCGGGTCGTTTCTTCGCCGGCGGTGTCCCTCTTGTGCTTCTTCGATTTGTGCGGTCAATGAGGTAGTAGGCGTTGCGGTCGCGCAAAGTCCTGCTCACGATGAACGGGCCTTCCCATGGAGAGGACAACTTGTGTTGGCCTTCCTGCTCTTGGACGAGTCGGAGGACGAGGTCGCCTTTGCGGAATGTGAGAGGCTTGATCTTCTTGTTGTGGTAGTGCCTCAGGCCTTGCTGGTAGATAGCCGAGCGGCTAAGTGCCAGAAGGCGCACCTCTTCGAGCAGGTCGACGTCGTCTTCGCGTGCTTCTCTTGCTTTTGCTTCGGTGTACATCGTGACGCGCGGCGAGTCAAACTCGACGTCGGTCGGGATGATGGCTTCGGATCCGTAGACGAGGAAGAATGGGGTGAACCCGGTCGACCGGTTTGGTGTTGTACGCAGACTCTAGAGAACCGCGGGCAACTCGTCGAACCAACTGTCGGGTGAGCAGACGAGTGGCTCGATGAGTCGCGGCTTGATGCCAGACAGGATGAGTCCGTTGGCCCGCTCGACTTGCCCGTTGGACTGTGGATGTGCCATGGAGGCCAGGTCGAGGCGGATGCCGGAGACGGAGCAGTATTGCTCGAGCGGGCCCTTGGCGAACTTGGTGCCGTTGTCAGTGATGATGCTGTTCGGCATGCCGTAGAGCACCGCTATGTCCTTGATGAACCGGACGACTGTTGGCCCGTCCAGTTTCTTGATTGGTATTGCCTCGATCCACTTGGTGAATTTGTCCATTGCCACCAGCAAGTGCGTCATGCCGACTCGAGTAGTTTTGAAGGGTCCCACCATGTCGAGTCCCTAGACCGCGAAGGGCCAGGCGATCGATATGGTGCAGAGTGCTGACACCGGCTGGTGGCTGCGTTTGCTGAAGCGCTGGCATTCTTCGCACTTGAGGAGGAGCGACTCGGCGTCTTCGAGGGCCGATGGCCAGTAGAAGCTGTGGCGGAACGCCTTGTCCATGAGGGATCGAGATGCGGTGTGGTGCCCGCACTCTCCCTGGTGAATGTCAAGGAGGATGTCGATGCCGCGGTCCTGCTCGATGCAGCGCTGGAACACGCCGGTAGAGCTGCGCTTGACGAGCTCGTTGTTGATGATGCTGTAGGCGGACGCCCGGCGCTAAACTTGCCGAGCCTCAGTCTCGTCCATGGGGAGAACCCCGTTCTCCAGCCATTTTGATATCGGCAGGGCCCAAGATGGGGCCGTGACGGCGATGAAGATGGCCACCTGGGTGGGTTCCGAGTCGGCGGCTCCTCGGCCGGGTTGAGCAGCCCCCGGGTTGGTGACGGCGACGGCCGGGTCCAGGGTGATGGTGGCCAGGTTGAGCTGAGCCCCCGGGCCGGGTTCAGCAGTCCCCGGGCCGGCTTGCGGCGCGGTCGGGTCTTCTAGGATGTGGATGGACTCGGAGTCCAGTGGCAGCTTGACGGACGGCTTGCGCAGGTGCTCGAGGGAGATGCCGGACGGGATGGCTTGACGTGACGAGGCGATCTTGGCGAGCATGTCTGCTGCCTCATTCTCCGCATGCGAGACGTGGAGGAACTCGCAGCCATCGAAGGATCCGGACAACTTCTGGATGAGGAAGCGGTAGCTTGCCATGTTGGAGTCGCGGTCGTCCCACTCGCCGGAGCACTGCTGCACCACCAAGTCCAAGTCGCCGTAGCACAGGATGCGCCGGATGCCGAGTTCCTTGGCGAGCCGGAGGCCGTGCACAAGGGCTTCGTATTCGGCGACATTGTTGGAGGCGGCGAAGTGGATCTGGAGTGCGTAGCGGAGTCGGTTACCCTTCGGAGATGACTGTACGATACCGGCCCCTAAGCCGAGTCGCATCTTGGACCCGTCGAAGTGCATGCGCCAATGCGTCGATTCGGGAGGCGGTGGCAGGTACTGGGTCTCGGTCCAGTCGACGAGGAAATCGGCCAGGGCCTAAGACTTGATTGTGGTGCGGGGCTCGTAGAGGATGGTGTGGTCGGCTAGCTGGATCGCCCACTTGGCGACCCGGACGGAGGCATCCCGGCACCCGATGATTTCTCCAATAGGCGCCGTACTGACGACGGTGACGGCGTGTTCTTGAAAGTACTGCTTCAGCTTCTTGGCGGTGAGGTACACGCCGTAACACATCTTCTGGTAGTGTGGGTAGTTCTGCTTGGAGGTGGAGAGCACTTCGCTCAGGTAGTAGACCGGGCGCTGGACGGCCTGGATCTTGCCCTTCTCCGGTCGCTCGACCACCAGCACCGTGCTGACCGCCCGCGAGGTCGCGGCTATGTAGAGCAACAGCAGCTCCTTGTCGGTCGGCGCGGCCAGGACGAGTGCGGTGGAGAGCATGTGCTTAATGTCTTGGAAGGCTTTGTCTGCCTTGCTGTTCCACTCGAACGGGCTTGTTTTCTTCATTAGCTGGTACAGGGGTAGTGCCTTCTCGCCCAGCCGGCTTAGAAACTGGCTGACCGAGGCCAGGCAGTCTGTGAACTTCTGGACATCGCGCAGCCAGGTTGGCTTGCGCGTGCGCTCGATGGCCTTGATCTTCTCCGGATTCGCCTCGATGCTGCGTTCCGAGACAAGGAAACCGAGCAGCTTTCCGGCTGGGATGCCGAAGACGCACTTTCCCGGGTTGAGCTTGACCTTGTATTCACGGAGGTTGGCGAATGTTTCTTTCAGATTGTCGAGGAGCGTGAGGTGCTGCTTGGTCTTTACCACGATATCGTCCACGTACACGTAGATGTTCTTGCCGAGTTGCGGTAGCAAGCATTTCTGCATGCATCATTGGAAGGTGGCGTCGGTGTTCTTCAACCCGAACGACATGGTGATGTAGCAGTACGCCCCGAAGGGCATGATGAAGGATGTCTTCAGGGCATCGGCCGAGTGCAGCTTGATCTGGTGATAGCCGGAGTAGGCGTCCAGGAAGGACAGCAGCTCGCACCTGGCGGTCGAGTCGATGACTTGGTCGATCCGCAGGAGGGTGAATGGATCCTTGGGACAGGCCTTGTTGAGGCTGGTGTAGTCGATACACATGTGCCAGGTCTTGTTCTTCTTTAGGACGAGGACTGGGTTGGCCAGCCACTCGGGGTGAAACACTTCCATTATGAAGCCGGCCGCCAAGAGCTTGGCGACCTCTTCACCAATGGTTCTTCTCTTCTCTTCGGAAAATCGACGGAGGGGTTGACGGACAGGCTTGGCATCCTTGCGGACGTGGAGTTTGTGCTCGGCGTACTTCCTCGGGATACCCGGCATGTCTTTGGGGGTCCATGCGAAGATATCCCGATTCTCACGGAGGAAGTCGACGAGCTCGCCTTCCTATTTGCTGTCGAGGCGGGCGCCTATGACAATGTACTTGCTGCAGCTGGGGTCTTCTGGATTCAGCTTCACTTTCTTGGTTTCCTTGAAGGGCTTGAAGGCGGCCTCATCGGCCGGGTACAGGGTCGGGATTGACGCGTCGGAGGCCTCGCCGGCCAGGGCGACGATCCGGTCAAGCTGGCGCCGCTCCTCGGCAATGACCAGCGACTCGGCCAGCTTGGCGCCGTCTCAGGCGCACTACAGAGACTTGCAGTAGTCGCCAGCGATGGTAATGAGGCCCTTGGGACCCGGCATCTTCATCTTCAGGTATGCGTAGTGGGGGACCGCCATGAACTTGGCGAGCGCGGGCCGGCCCAGCAGCGCATGATACGCGCTGGACAGGTCCACCACCTCGAACCAGATTGGTTCGCGTCGGAAGTGGTTGTTGTCGCCGAACAGGACGTCGAGCCGGACCCGGCCAATGGGTGAACAGGAGAGGCCGCGTACGATGCCATGCAAGACCGTCTGGGTTGGCTCCAGGTCCTCGGCCTTGAGGTCGAGCTTGGTCATCGTGTCGCGGTAGAGGATGTTGATGCTGTTGCCGCCGTCGATGAGGACTCGGGAGAACTTGCAGGTGCGCCGCGCGACGATGGTAGGGTTGAGGACGAGGGCGTATCCACCCGGACTCGGCATGACAGTCGGGTGATCCTCCCGGGTCCAGGTGATCGGGCGATCCGACCAATGCATGAAATCCGTCTTGGCCGGGACGATGGTGTTCACCTCCTGCTGGAGGAGGCGCTCGCTGTGCCTGTCGTCGCCGAGGCTGGTGAAGATGACATAGGCCGCGTTCTGGTCTGGGTAGGCGTCGTTCCGCATCGTGCCACCAGCGGGAGGCGGCGGTGGATGCAGAGGTGGTTGCCCCGCGCCCGGAGCCGGAAGAGGTGGAACGTCACCCCTCATGATGCGTTTGGTGATAGCGCACTGTAGAAGCATGTGCGTGGAGGGTCTTGCACCACTTTGGTGCTTGCATGGGGCGTCGAGCATCTCTTCAAAGCTCATGGCGGGTTGCCACGCCATCTTGCCGGTCTACCGACGCTTCACTGCCGGGTCTGCCGCGGGCTTGGCGGCCGCGACGAGCCGGTTGTCGTGACGTTGCGCCGGCTGCTCGGCCTTACGCTTGTTGTTTTGGTGGTGCTGCCGCCGGCTGGCTTTGGTGGAGTGTCCGGCTTCGCCTTGCTGGCCTCATCCAGCGCCACCTGGATCTTCATGGCGGAGTCGGTGTTGGTGTACTTGTCCGCCGTCACCATGAGCGCGGCCATGGTGGCCGGCTCGGAGCGTAGAAGCTTGTGCTTGAGGAGGGTGCCGTCTCGGCACCCGCTGACAAAGTATTGGATCGCCTGGACTTCATGGACGCCCTCGCAGCTGTTCCGGAGCTCGGTCCAGCATGCAAGGTACTCGCGGCCGGTGTTCGTCGGCCCCTGCACGCACATGTCGAGCTGGCTGGGGCGACCGGGCCGTTTGTACGTCCCAGTGAAGTTGCGGACAAACACTTCTTCGAAATCGACCCATGCGTTGATGCTTCCCATCGGCAGGCTGTTCAACCATGTGCGAGCCGATCCTTGGAGCATGAGCGGTGTGTAGCACACGGCGAGACAACGATTGGCACCGGTGATGCCAATGGCCGTGGTGTAGCCGGTGAGCCAGTCTTCTGGCTTCACGGTCCCATTGTACTTGGGGAAGTCGCAGGGAAGCACGAACCCCTTGGGGAAGGGCTCCTCCCGGATGCGTGGGCCGAAACACGCCGGCCCGATAGCGCCGCTCTCCTCCACCTCTAGGGAGCGAGCAAGCTGATCGAGGCGGTGGCGCGCGTCGGCATCGTCGATGGTGCGCGGGCCGAGTTGACTGGCGGCCAGGACCCGAGGGGCCGGCTCGGCTGGAGCCGGACACCGGCCAGGCTGGTCGGGTCCGTGCTGGGTCTCTGGGGCGGGCTCGTTGCCTAGAGCGTCAGCGGCGGTGCCGGCCGGGTTGCGCCGGGTCTGGGCTTGGCCGGAGTGTGCCTCACCACGTGGCGAGGAGGCCGTGTGCAGGAGTTCGCCAGGTCCGCCAAGGAGGGCGAAGCCGGACCCCGCCGGCTTGGTGAGCTAGTTGAGGCGATCCTGCTGGGTGTTGGCGGCGTGGAAGAGCTCGCGCATCCGCCCGATGTGCTCCTTGAGCTCCTCGCCCGCGAGTTGGTCGAGGCCGACAGTGGCTGCCTCCGCAGCGCGCATGTTCTTGAGTGGGGTCTCATAGACGGTCCGGACGGAGCCGAAGGCCCAGCCGATCCCTCCTTCCCGGGCGCGAGTATCGGTGGCCCGGCTTGGCTCGGCCGCGGCGGGAGTGAATCCATGGGCGGTGTCGTGCTCCATCTGAGCAGCTTGCAGGCGGCGCTTGGTGGCGGCCAGCGTCTTGGACAGGTCCAGCATTTGCTGGCGCCTGTCCTCGAGCTAGGTTCGGGCTTCATCGATGTTAGTGGCGTCGACGTTGGTGCCGATGGGGATGCGGAGGCTCTGCATCATGGCGCACAGCGGGTCAGACGGCTCCATTCGTGCCGTGGCGCCCGCGGCTTCGGCGACTCTTCTTGCCTTGCTCGATGAGGAAGAGGCGCCATCGCCGGTGACGAAGACCTCCACATGGGCGTCCATCGCCCCGGCAGCGAATCTGCCACTGAGAGAGAGAGCGGGGAGTCAGAGTAGCTGAGCACCTCGCTGGGGTACTCATTGGCCACGAGCGCGTCAAAGATGCGCAGCACGGTGAAGGAGGCGGCAAGCACGCCAATGACATCGTCTGCCAGAGCGACAGACTCGTCGGAGTAGGAGAGGGGCCCCGTCCGAAGCATGCTTCCAGCCAGCTCCTCAAGCTGCCCCACGGTGGGCGCCAACTGTCGTGGTGGACGCACGACAGATGCCAAGGGATGGCTAAAGAGAGGAGGAGGCTCGAGGGTGCTGGTGGGCTTCGGAAGCGAGGTTGATATGCGCGGGCGCGGGACGCCGGACATACCCAGGTCTGGGGCTCTTCGGAGAGATAACACCCCTAGTCCTGCCGAGTTTAGTTGGATGGTTGATAGTACAATGTTGCTCCTAGAGCTATATGGAGGAGGAAGGAGGCTGGCCAAGGCTCGGGCTGCTCCTTCTCTCTGGTGTTGCTATGTAGTGGCTAGTCCTATCTTGCTTGCTTTATCTCGTATGGCTTTGCTCGCCGGGGATCTTACATATCATGTCGTCTCATCTGTGTGTGTGTCTTCCTGTAGGCGTGGACTCCTGGGGGGTTTTATAGATCAACCCACCCAGGGTTACAATGGTAATATGCCGAGTCGGTGGGTCCGTATTGTCGGTGTCCGGGGTACCGGGCTGGGTCCCGCTTGGGTGCTTGTGGTTCGCCGGGTTCCCCTAGGTGCGGGCCCTGCGTGCCTAGGAGGACTATGAATTGTCTTGTCGATCGTCATGGCGTGGCCGAGTCGGGCCGCGCATAGTGTTCTCCATCAGGTCGCCGCTTGCTGTCGTCAGCGGTGAGGATGGGAACACTGTTGCCGTGCCAGCCCTGGTCAGCGGGTAGGTAAGGGGCATTGTTGCCACGCCCCGGCTGACCACGGGCATGGGCGAGGGCACTGTAGTCTTGGTCATTGGTGATTGCGGTCTCGTCCCATCGTACGACCTGGATAGGACGGGAGCTGACCCGTGGCTGGGTTGCCGTGGATGCCACGGGTGGGTTGGCTTGCTGGGGAAGCCAAGGTTGCGCCGGCTGACTTGCCTTGCGCCAGCCGCTGCGGCCGGGTCGACGTACCTTGCCGAGTCGAGGTTCTTGGCCGGGTTGCGCGCCTTGCCGGGTTGAGCGACCCGGCCTGGCGCACGGCGGTTTGCAGGGCGATGCGGGCCCCGCTATTTTTGAAATAGATCCGGGTTCCGTTGCCTGCCTGGGGTTCATCCCCCCGACAAAGGTTGCGCATGGTAAGAGAAACTTGGCCGCGGTCGCCCGGATTGTTGAATGACTCCCTCGTTGCTCTAGGAATTCTCTGATTGCAAACAAGAAGACATACCCAAACAGTTAGATCAACACAGTGAATCATGTGAAACAACATGGAAAGAAAAAAGAACGAAGCACTTGGGCGGCCAATGCTTACCAAGAAGGTGGACATGTCGGTTTTTGTAAGGACTTTTGTATATGAAGTGCAAACTGTAGCCCAGTCTATTGCCGGTGCAACTGCACGGGCTGGAGCAGATGCAAGTGCAAGTGTTGGTGCAGGTGCCGAAGCCGCTGCTGCTGCCGGAGATGGTGCTCCTTGTAGAGCTGGTGCCGGTGTCGATGCCCGATCCTCTAGTAGATCAGACTGATCCGCTGACGCGGTCGGTGCCCAATCTTCAGCTGGATCAGACTAAGTTGTTGCCGCTGTCAGTGCTAGAGCAATTGCCGATGCTCGATCCATTGTTGAAGGTGGTACCGATGTGCGAGACAGCGGTGATCGTGTCTGGTCTGCTATGATCAGCTTTCTAACTTGACTAGGATCCGTGACCGTGATCCAGTTTTTTTCTTCATTTCTTTTAAACGCGAGAAGGACTAATTGTGGCGTTTTTGTTAAACCAAACAGCAGTTCATCATAGGGATTCATCTTGTACTCAGACAATAGACTGATCCAATTTTTTCCAGTAATATAAGTGATGGAGAGTGCCTTCGTTACTGACACGACATAAGAAGTGAAACCTGCAAAAATAGCCATCGTAGAGCAAACCAAACCGTTTATTCGGTGATGAATGTCACATGGCAAAACCTGCAACGTAAAATTGCAGAAAAAGAAAGAAAACATGACAGACAGTAAATCAATAAGATTTACTTAATGTGACATGAGTGAATCCTTACCAGGAAATCACTATGTTGAAGTACTAAACAAAAGATTGACCGTCCAACTATTGGTGGCATGCAGGGGCCTCGCCTACTCCCACAAGCAGGACAGTCCAAACGCCGTGACAAATCAGATGGACCGAACATCCATGGGACTGAAAACCCTGGTGGGTGCGATAAACCCTGCAATGCATACAGATATTGGAGTGTAACCATAATTGATAAACCATCCTCACAAGAAGATGATCTGGATACTACAAAATATACAGACTGAATTGAGTGGACAGACATTAACATAGACCGTTCTCAGGACTGACCACACACCAAAAGCGGCAGTACTGATAAACAATACAGGGTTCACAAACACAAATCAAGTACTGAACAATAGTACTTACTACAGACAAGCAAAGTTGCACTAATTAAAGTACTAAACAATAGTACTTACTACAGACAAGCAAAGTTGCACTAATTAAACTCTGCAGACTATTTCTTGCCACCGACCTACGAGATGAACCCCGCATAGCTCACTAGGCCATGGACTTCGTGAGAGATGTCTACATGCACCATCACCATCTTGTCAACCTTGGAGAACCTAATAGAGTGGTCTTTCCCGTCATAAACATGATGATGAAGACAGGCCGCATCAGATTTGTTGGGAAGCTTTACAAGAACTACACCCTTCGTAATCGAAGGCACAACCAGGAAATTGTTGTGGCCATGTACAGCCTCGAGAACACGCCTGACAACAAAGCTACAGGAAAACACTAGTTCAGGACACATGGCGACAAGGACACAACAGCTGGATAGTTCAGCAGTAGAACTCATCATCAGGTCTTCCAGTTCACACGGCATGACTTTGAGAACTTTATCTCCACCGCGGACCTGGTTCTAATTCAAACAGAAACCATATTTTATTACTACCTCCGTTCAGAAATATAAGATGATTTTCGATATTATACTCCATATATGACTACATATACGCACAGAAATGAGTGAACAAAGAAACTAGAACATGTCTTCAAAGGCATGAGAGAAGAGGGATTACTTGCAATATCCATAACACAAGGTACTGAGGCAAATATACCCTCGTCAAAGGTAGCATTGATGTTCATAAAGTACTCCCTCCGTCCCAAAATTCTTGTCTTAGGTTTGTCTAGATACGGATGTATCAAGTCACATTTTAGTATTAGATACATCCGTATCTAGACAAATATAAGACAAGAAATTTGGGACAGAGGGAGTAGTTGAAAGTAATCTATAAGAAATCAGTGTCAACCTCTCGCATGTTTTGGTCAAAAGAGGAATTTAGAACCGTCATTTGGCACACTAAAATCACATGCAAGATCACCCAGAAAGTTGTACTACCAGTACTAGTACTGCGTGTTAGATGAAAAAACACGATCAAGATCGAGAAAAAGATCGTGATCAAGAGACATTACCTGGACTTGCTTAATGAGGGATCTCGGAGAGGGGGGCTTGGACAGGGTGATGGCTTTGAGCTTGTCTGCGGTAGTCTCGGCGGGGTGCTTGCGCTTCTTTGTACCATGAGCCTCGACGGTTTTGGCCGGAGCCATAGACATCACGTCGGCCCGTGCTCCAGCGTCCATCCAAGAGAGGAAGTTGAGAGAGAAGAGTGAAAGGAGGAACGAGATGAGGGAGATGCGAAGCGAGTGGGGGTTTTCTTCAAGAGAGGAAGCTGAGAGAGAAGAGTGAAATGATGGTTGCTTCGTCCGTCCAACTTACGGCTGGAAATGAGGGGGTTTTGTGATTTGACTGCTCATTGGGCATTACTGCGGCACTTCGATCGGGGTAGTCTACCGTCACTCTACTACGGAGTAATTTAGTGCATGGCTAGTGGACCCAGGTGCTGGCTGTCCCACACATCGGGGAAAGTGAGTAATTTAGTGCATGGTTGGAGGAGGATCCGCACGGTAGAGCGTGTCCACTGTTTTTCTAAAGAAAAAAATGATTACAGCAAGCGTTCCCACTCTTACGACGGAGGAGTGCAAAACACGGCACCCACTTGAACATACACAGTGCTCCTACTACTAGGCATGTGCAGTGGTTCATACGTCAGTACTACACAATCTTGTTGCAAGTGTAGTAAGATATGATGATAACAAATGATGTTGTATGCATGTCAACTACTCCTATATGTAACATAGTACCGCTTTTTCGACTGTCTGGTCGAGAATGAACAGTGAGATCAATATTAATAGAAGTAGGTCTACAGCGCATGGAGAGTACGGTGCTACAGTACTCCATGAAACATGAACCATATGAAGCACGAATAGTGTTAGGCAGGGTGTATGAAGGGTGCACGGGATGGGAGCAAAAGTTCCCTTCTCGACCCACTTTTGGGTGTTTGGCAGAGTACATGAAGGGTGCATGAGTCCACACTAGTAGGTTAAAAAAATACACGAAGAGGAAACAACTATATTGAGATGAGAATGCAACCAAACACACCCACACGCTTTGTGATACAGTGACTGATCTGCACCGTCTGAGTTTGATCCAACGGTCATGTTGCGCCGAGACATGTACATGCCCATGCAGAGGGCTCTAAACACCACCGAAGTCCCTCTGCTTCATGAGGCGCATGACGTTGGTGATGCAGGGTGCAACAGCCCGCAGAGCCCGCTCCCGGTCGACGGGAGCGAGCTCGTCAAAGACGGTGTCCAATGGCACAAATGGATTCCCGTGACGGAGCCCTGAAAGGATTCGCCCGGCAACAGTGACGGCAGCCCGCAACCCCTCGTTATCCAGCTCAGCCCCCACCATCGCACGGAGGCGGCTCAGCTCCTCAGAGATATAGGTGAAGAAGGAGACCAGGTCAGGAAGCCACAACTCGTTGAAGTCAACCGGTGGTCGAACGGGTTTAGCCCAACAACCGGCATTTTCGCGCTGGCACGACGGTAGGCATCACACAGCCGCAACACGTGCGTGGCAACTTGGTTCACCAAGTGGCTGAGGCGATCCTGGAACTCCTCACGATCGGCCCGCTCGTGCTCTAGCCGGCTCCCCTGACGACCTATCGTATCTCCCGCTTTCTGCAGCAACAACGTCGACGCCTCGAGCATCTTTGTGGTGGACGCCTGCCGCTTTGGATGCTCCGTGAACTCCCGCACATAATGGAGGAGCATGGCACTCCTCTCCTCCTTGAGCTCACGGAGCTCCACGTCCTTGGCCCTGAGCTCCGCATCCTTGGCATGGAGCTCCTCTGTTAGGCGCCTCACCTTGGACTCCATGATCTGCTGCGCCGCCATGGCACCAGGTAGAAGCAATGGGGAGAGGAAGCAAAGGGGGTGAAATGGCTGAAAGGCAATGCAATCTACGGGAAGGCAGAGGGAGCCAGCCGAGGAGCGGGGAATCTTTTGGTTTTCACCACGGTAAAACACCAGTCGACGACTTCTCACATCAGGGAGCAGTGGGTTTTACAGGCGGAGTCATCATGACTAATTGCTGCGCGCCTGCTCCCATCAATCAAAAAATTAAAAATCCTACTGCGCCTGCTCCCGTCAATAAAAAAAAATTAAAAATCCTGCCGCACCCAAGCACCAGAGCAACGTCGCGGTGGATATTTAAATTTACCTGCCGGCAAGTAGATAAAAAGGGGGTGAAAAAACAAATGTGGTGGCGGCCTAGCTAATCGGTCGAACTAGCCCAACTAGCTAGCCACCGTGCTTCACTGATGTACTCAGCGGGAAAGGTGGTCTTTCATGATTTGACGACTCATTTACTTGCTTCGGCGCTACGACCGAGGAGGACCCAGAAAACGCACGGTAGGGCGTCCCATGTCAGGAAGAATATATGCGTGCACCACCCGGGAGGACCCCGAAACTGCGCGGTAGGGTGTGCCACGTCTTGTCACGGAGGAAAAATGTGCGTGTAAAAATATACTCCCTCCCTCTAGGTGTGTAAGTCATCTTACAAAAATCAAATAATCCCAAAACACTTAGGCGCGATGCATTAACTTCTATCTCGTTTGTTGTTTCTTGACATATCAACCAATAAGAGATGAGGAGTGTGCATGCTTTTAATGAATTGAGACTACCAAACACGACATGCAGTGGTTAGTTCATTGCATGCAATGCTATTAATTAGCAAATAAACATTAAGGTCTCTCATTTTCCCCTCCTCCTTGGTCACGGTGACTTACTCACCTAGACGGAGGGAGTACTATATCATACGTCGGCAGTAACTCTAGTACCTATGGTTCGACCTCGGGACCCAGCCAGTCAGTTCAAAACATCCCACTAGCCACACAGCTTCATCATGCAAACATGGCATGGAGGATAGATGTGATTAGCTCCGTCTCGACCAGCCACAACGTCTCTTGTTCCAGGCGATTCTTCTATTTTCCAAGATTTTTTTAGGTTTAATAACACCACAACAAGCTAGCGCCGCTCTTCGTGTGTGCACGTGCAAAGGTTAGACGATGGAGAGAAGAGAGATTGAGATCACAGACCTGGGACCCACCAGTAAGTGAGACAATGGTCATGCACGTGTTGACGAGGCACTCCCTCTACTCTACTCAATGTAATACTGTATAAAATCAAGTTATGGGATAAAGCCAACAACCGTTGTTGTTTCAGGCTATCGACTTACGCTTTGTAGTCCAGGTTGCCAGTTCAAATCTTGTCTTTCAGATTTGTTAGTTTTAGGTCCAAATTTGATTAATGACAAGTGGGACCCCCATGTGTTGTTCCGATATTTCAGTGTAGGATGGTTTTTTTGAACAAACACTTTGCACGGTTAGACAAGTAACGACACGAGTTACACGTATTTTGACAGTTTACGAACAAAAATGATAGCGACATAGAATATCACATCCACCCTGCAGCTTAGATACTATGGTGATACGAGTTTTTACACCGTTGGAAGTGAGATCCAATGGCTTGGGAGTAGTCTTTGTAATTATGCGCAATTTCCAAACTCTGCAAAGGTTTTTGTTGCAAGTAAAACATTCAGGCCTCATGTGTGCCGCTGCATCTTTGATCTAACGGCTCCCCATTGCTCATATTAGGTGCTCCCCATAGCTTAATTACCCGCTACGGTGATATGAGCATCTAGGTCGTATGATCAATGATCAGATGGCACATGCGTAGTACTTGTACTTTTTGCGCATTTCCCAAACTCTATCAGCCGTATATTGCAAAAACATTCAAACCTCCTACTGTGGGCCATTAGATCTCAGTGAACTCATATCACCATAGAATCTACGGTGCAGGAGCACCTCATATACTCCTGTGTGAGAAAACATAAGGTGCTATCGCAGCTTGGATGTTATGGTGATACGAGCTTCGAGGTCGTTTGATCTAAGATCCAATGGCATCTGAGCAGTCTTTGTGCTTGTAAGCAGTGGCCGAACTCTTTTGGGGCTTTTCTGCAAAAATCCATTCGAACCAGCAAGGAGGTGTTGGGTCACAAATCCAACGGCTCCGAAGAGCTTGTATCACCAAAGCATCTAAGGTGTGGTAGCACATGATATTCTTACATACAGGAGAATATGATGTCCTCCTTCATCTTAGATGCTATGGTGGTACGAGCTTCGAGGTCGTTGGATATGGGATCCAAGGGCATCTGAGTAGTTTTTGTACAAATTGGGTGCAATTCTCAAACTCATCAAGGTTTCCTGTAAAAATATTAAGACACATCATGTGAGCTGCTATATCTCAAATCTACAAGCTCCAAGCAACTCATATTGGCATATAGCATCTAAGGTATGGGGGCACATGATATTCTCTCGGGGAGTAGGGGTGGAGGGTGCACAACCAATCAGTGGTTGGGAGGGTGGGGACAAATATAATCTAAGCAACCCTAAACAGAGCTCCACAATTTTATATAAGGTTGAGGGGTTGACCCACGACAATCATAGCTCCGCCTAAACACAACATTTGCATGTACTGTAGTACTAGACTTAATATTCATGTTCCAGTTTCATGTTCATTTTAAATATTGAACTCAGGACCATGCATGTCTTACATTATACTCCCTTCGTTCCTAAATATGAGTCTTTTTAGAGATTTCAAATGGACTGGCACATATGGATGTATATAGACATATTTTAGAGTCTAGATTCACTCATTTTGCTCCATAGGTAGTCACTTGTTGAACTCTCTAAAAGACTAATATTTAGGAATAGAAGGAGTATTTTTGAATTCGTGTCATACATCATGGTTTGGAAAAATAGATGCACTATACATATTGGATTGTTGTTGTGTTCGTGCGTGTGTGTGTGTGTGTGTGTGGTCATATGCTTGATACATACAAAGTTTTCTCACCTCCATATTGTTCATCTTTTAAATTTAAATTTGCATTGAAAAACTTACTAGGGATACCATGAAATGTGAAATCCACGTTGAGATCACTATATCACAAACTCACTCTAATTCAACAACTTGTCATAAATCAATTACCACGTTGAGATTAGTATTTGCAAGGAAAATACGGGTATTGTAATACACATAGATTCGTTCGGCAATTTAAAAGGTTCCTTTCGTATTCTCAAATGGTAGGACACAACGGCGTACCAGCCAGACCTTGGCTCCTGTTGATCCTAAAAAAAATAAAAAAACCCAGGCTCGTGTCCTTTGGTGGCGTGCGTGGTACGCACATTAGGCAACCCCAACTAGTCGAGCCTCAGCGTTTCAAGTCGAAATATCTGGCGACCAGAATTCCAGCCCTAGGAAATTCCCCTCATGTCCTCAGTCCATAATCACTATCGATGAACAACGGAGGGATGCTTTAGTAACTAGACAATGTTACCTACTGTGCCGAGCACGGTTCAATTCCCTCGGTCGCCGCTCGTCAAGGTCACTCGTCAACTGCATTGCCTAGTAGTACTACTACTACACCAAGATGAGCACATAATTGAGCCCGTTTGTTCGTGCCTGGTACTTGAGTTAATATATCAGGCAATGCACAGGTACGGAGGGATTATCCTTTTACTCGACATATATAACTTGTCTGAATTCTAACTAAGTAAAATGTTTGACCAAATCCTTTCTTAAGAAATACAACAGGACAGAAGTACGGCTTGAAAATTTATTGCATGATGCAGGTTATGATATTGTTTCGAATCATACATCTTAAATTTTAGAAAATATGAAAGTGAGCATAAATTCTTGAAACTGAGCATGGTCACGTGATATGGCACAAATATTACTTCGTAAGTTTTTTCTTCAATTTGAGACAAGCTTCTTATGACAAGTTGCACAAATGAAGAGCCAAGGTATTTTGGAACAAAGACCTGTCACGTTAAGGCGAACGCTTTCACTACTGAAATCGTGGGCGTTTACGTGCCGCCACAAGTCCCCGCTTCTCATCGGCAGGTGCCATCTGAGCAAGCGTGTGAGTCGACGGGAGGCGTGCGAGCAGACCGCTGCGCCGGCTGACAGGGAGGCGTGCGAGAAGACCACTGTGCAGGCTCACCGGGAGGCGAGCCCTTTGACCAGGCTCCGCCGCCCACCTTCGTTCCAACTGCTCCCACTTTTAATGTCGTCGGCACCGCAGTTTAAAATCAACCCCGCACTACCCGGTATCGCTACAATCTTCTCTCTTCCTCTCCGATTCTCCTATCGTCTACCTCCAACAAGCCTGACCTAAACATACGCCATGCCGCATCATGATGGTCTTCCCTTAGTGTTCCAGTTTCCTGAGGAAGACACCTAGCTGGAGTCTCAAGAACATAAGGCGCTTTGGGACAAGCTTGAACTGGCCTTGCGGGAAGATGCCTCGCCTGTCCCCGCTCCCGTTCCGGCTCCCGTCCCCACGACCGTGCCAGCGCCCATCCCCGTGACATTGATGGGCTGGGAGCCGCACATGTCGCCGAGCTTGATCCCACGGGGTTCCACGAGGTCCCCGCCGACTTTCACGCGCCCGTGCACCTGCCAGCGCATGCGCCTACGCGTGCACTGACGCGCACGCCCGTGCCGGTGCCCGATCACTGATACGTCCATTTTGCATCATGCTTTTATATCAATATTTATTGCATTATGGGCTATTATTACACATTATATCTCAATACTTATGGCTATTCTCTCTTATTTTACAAGGTTTACCATGAAGAGGGGGAATGCTGGCAGCTGGAATTATGGCTGGAAAAGGAGCAAACGATGGAAACTTATTCTGCACAACTCCAAAAGTCCTGAAACTCCACGAAACAACCTTTTGGATTTATTAAGAATTTATGAGCGAAAGAAATAGGCCAAGGGGCCCACACCCTGTCCAGGAGACAGGGGGGCGCCCCCCCATAGGGCGCGCCCCCTATCTCCTGGGCCCCCTGGTGGGTCTCCGGCGTCCATCTTCTGCTATATCATAACCCTTCCCCTGGAAAAAATCATGGGCAAGCTTACGGGACGAAACTCCGCCGCCACGAGGCGGAACCTTGGCAGAATCAATCTAGGGCTCTGGCGGAGCTGTTCTGCCGGGGACACTTCCCTCCGGGAGGGGGAAATCATCACCAACGTCATCACCAACGATCCTCTCATCGGGAGGGGGTCAATCTCCATCAACATCTTCACCAGCACCATCTCCTCTCAAAACCCTAGTTCATCTCTTGTATCCAATCTTGTATCAAAACCACAAATTGGTACCTGTGGGTTTCTAGTAGTGTTGATTACTCCTTGTAGTTGATACTAATTGGTTTACTTGGTGGAAGATCATATGTTCAGATCCTTTATGCATATTAATACTCCTCTTATTATGAACATGAATATGCTTTGTGAGTAGTTACGTTTGTTCCTGAGGACATGAGTGAAGTCTTGCTATTAGTAGTCATGTGAATTTGGTATTCGTTCGATATTTTGATGACATGTATGTTGTCTTTCCTCTAGTGGTGTTATGTGAACGTCGACTACATGGCACTTCACCATTATTTGGGCCTAGAGGAAGGCATAGGGAAGTAATAAGTAGATGATGGGTTGCTAGAGTGACAGAAGCTTAAACCCTAGTTTATGCGTTGCTTCGTTAGGGGTTGATATGGACCCATATGTTTAATGTTGTGGTTAGGTTTACCTTAATACTCCTTTTTGTAGTTGCGGATGATTGCAATAGGGGTTAATCATAAGTGGGATGCTTGTCCAATTTAGGGCAGTACCCAAGTGTCGGTCCACCCACATATCAAATTATCAAAGTACCGAACGTGAATCTTACGAACGTGATGAAACTAGTTTGACGATATGTCCCAATGTGTCCTCGGGAGCTCCTTTCTCATTATTAGAATTTATCCAGGCTTATCTTTGCCACATAAAGGATTGGGCCACCTTGCTGCACTTTATTTACTTTATTTACTTTTTGCTCGTTACTATTTATCTTATCACAAAACTATCTATCACCTACAATTTCAGTGCTTGCAGAGAAAACCTTACTGAAAACCGCTTATCATTTCCTTCTGCTCCTCATTGGGTTGGACACTCTTACTTATCGAAAGAACTACGATAGATCCCCTACACTTTTGGGTCATCAAGACTCTTTTCTGGCACCGTTGCCGGGGAGTGTAGCGCTTTTGGTGAGTGGAACTTGGTAAGGAAACATTTATATAGTGTGCTGAAATTTTCTGTTACTTGTCACTATGGAAACTAATCCTTTGAGGGGCTTGTTTGGGGTATCTTCACCCCAACCAGAAGAGCAAAGAGATGCTCCTCAACCTACTGAACCTTATGAAAATATTCACTTTGAGATTCCTTCGGGTATGATAGAAAAACTGCTAGCTAATCCATTTCCAGGAGACGGAACATTGCATCCCAACTTACACCTTATCTTTGTGGATGAAGTTTGTGGATTATTTAAGCTTGCAGGTATCCCCGATGATGTTGTCAAAAGGAAGGTCTTCCCTTTATCTTTGAAGGGAGATGCAATGACATGGTATAGGCTATGTGATGATACGAGATTTTGGAATCATAAGCGACTGAAGTTGGTATTTCACCAGACGTTCTATCATATGCATCTTGTTCATCATGATCGTAATTACATATATAATTTCTGGCCTCGCGAAGGAGAAAGCATCTCTCAAGCTTGGGGGAGGCTTAAGTCAATGTTATATTCATGCCCCAATCATGAGCTCTCTTGGGAAATGATTATTCAAAAATTTTATGCTCGGCTTTCTCTTGATAATCGGAACCTACTCGATACTTCTTTTGCTGGTTCCTATATGCTGAAGACTATTGATTTCAAATGGGACTTATTGGAAAGAATTAAACACAACTCTGAAGATTGGGGTTCCGACGATGGTAAGGAGTCAGGTATGACACCTAAGTTCGATTGTGTTAAATCTTTATGGATACCGATGCTTTCCGTGGATTTAGCTCTAAGAATGGACTTGACTCTGAGATAGTAGCTACTTTTTGTGAAACTTTTGCTACTCACATTGATCTCCCTAAAGAGAAGTGGTTTAAATATAATCCTCCTGTTGAAGTGAAAGTAGTTGCACCTATTACAGTCGAAGAAAAGATTATTACATATAGTGATCCCATTGTTCCTACTGCTTATGTTGAAAAACCTCCTTTTCCTGTTAGGATAAAAGATCATGTTAAGGCTTCGACTGTTGTTCGTAAGAGTAATACTAGGACTTATACACCTCCTGAGCAAATTAATGTTGAACCTGGTATTGCTATGATTAAAGATCTCTTGGATGAGGACTTAGATGGGCATGTTATCTCTTTTTTGGGTGAAACTGCTAATATTGCTAGACCCGATACTAAGACACGTAGACCTGTTATAGGCACGCCTGTTATTTCTGTTACAAAAGGACATCATTGTTATCATGGCTTATGTGATATGGGTGCTAGTACTAATGTGATACCTTATGATCTTTATAAAGAAATTATGCACGATATTGCACCTGTTGAATTAGAAGATATTGATGTTACTATTAAGCTTGCTAATAGGGACACCATTAAACCTATTGGGATTGTTAGAGATGTTGAAGTCTTGTGTGGGAAGATTAAATACCCTGTTGATTTTCTTGTTCTTGGTTCCCCACAAGATAATTTTTGTCCCATTATTTTTGGTAGACCCTTCTTGAATACTGCTAGTGCTAAGATTGATTGTGAAAAGAATATTGTCACTGTTGGCATAGATGATATGTCTCATGAGTTTAGTTTCTCTAAGTTTAGTAGACAACCTCATGAAAGGGAACCATCAAGTAAGGATGAAATTATTGGTCTTGCTTCCATTGCTGTTCCTCCAACTGATCCGTTAGAACAATATTTGTTAGACCATGAAAACAATATGTTTATGAAGGAAAGGGAAGAAATAGATGAAGTGTTCCTTAAACAAGAACCTATGCTAAAACATAACCTTCCCGTTGAAATTCTTGGGGATCCCCCTCCACCCAAGGGTGATCCCGTGTTCGAACTCAAACCATTACCTGATAATCTTAAGTATGCTTATCTTGATGAAAAAGAAATATATCCTGTTATTATTAGTGCTAACCTTTCAGAGAAAGAAGAAGAAAGATTATTGAAAACTCTGAAGAAGCACCGAGCTGCTATTGGATATACTCTGGACGATCTTAAGGGCATTAGTCCCACATTATGTCAACACAAAATTTGAGTGGAGAAAGATGCCAAACCAGTTAGAGATCCTCAAAGACGTTTAAATCCTAAAATGAAGGAAGTGTTAAGAAAGGAGATTCTAAAACTCCTTGAGGCAGTTATTATTTATCCCGTTGCTGATAGTGAATGGGTAAGCCCTGTCCATTGTGTCCCTAAAAAGGGAGGTATTACCGTTGTTCCTAATGATAAAGATGAATTGATCCCGCAAAGAATTATTACAGGCTATAGGATGGTAATTGATTTCCGTAAGTTAAATAAAGCTACTAAGAAAGATCATTACCCTTTACCTTTTATTGATCAAATGCTAGAAAGGCTATCCAAACACACACATTTTTGCTTTCTAGATGGTTATTCTGGCTTCTCTCAAATACCCGTGTCAGCGGGAGATCAATCAAAAACTACTTTTACTTGCCCGTTTGGTACTTTTGCTTATAGACGTATGCCTTTTGGTTTATGTAATGCACCAGCTGCCTTTCAAAGATGCATGATGGCTATATTCTCTGATTTTTGTGAAAAGATTTATGAGGTATTCATGGATGACTTCTCCGTCTATGGGTCCTCTTTTGATGATTGTTTGAGCAACCTTGATCGAGTTTTGCAGAGATGCGAAGACACTAGTCTCGTCCTGAATTGGGAAAAGTGTCACTTTATGGTTAATGAAGGCATTGTCTTGGGGCACAAGATCTCCGAGAGAGGTATTGAAGTTGATAAAGCCAAAATTGATGTTGTTGAAAAGATGACATGTCCCAAGGACATAAAAGGTATAAGAAGTTTCCTAGGTCATGCCGGCTTTTATAGGAGGTTCATTAAGGACTTTTCTAAAATCTCTAGGCCTCTGACTAATTTATTGCAAAAAGATATTCCTTTTGTCTTTGATGATGATTGTGTAGAAGCATTTGAAACACTTAAGAAAGCTTTGATCACATCACCTATTGTTCAGCCACCTTATTGGAATTTGCCTTTTGAAATTATGTGTGATGCTAGTGATTATGCTGTAGGTGCTGTTTTAGGGCAAAGAGTCGATAAGAAATTGAATGTTATCCAGTATGCTAGTAAGACTCTTGATACTGCCCAGAGAAATTATGCTACTACTGAAAAAGAGTTCTTAGCAGTTGTGTTTGCATGTGATAAGTTTAGACCTTATATTGTTGATTCCAAAGTTACTATTCACACTGATCATGCTGCTATTAAATATCTTATGGAAAAGAAAGATGCTAAGCCTAGACTCATTACATGGGTTCTCTTGCTCCAAGAATTTGACTTGCATATTATTGATAGAAAGGGAGCTGAGAACCCCATTGTAGACAACTTGTCTAGGTTAGAGAATGTTCTTGATGACCCACTGCCTATTAATGATAGTTTTCCTGATGAACAATTAGTGGTTGTCAATGCTTCTCGTACTGCTCCTTGGTATGCTGATTATGCTAATTACATTGTTGCTAAATATACACCGCCTAGTTTCACATACCAGCAAAAGAAAAAGTTCTTTTATGATTGAAGACATTACTTCTGGGATGATCCACACCTTTATAAGGAAGGAGTAGATGGTATTATTAGATGTTGTGTGCCAGAGCATGAACATGAACAAATCCTACGCAAGTGTCACTCTGAATCTTATGGAGGACACCACGCTGGAGATAGAACTGCACACAAGGTACTACAATCTGGTTTTTATTGGCCTACTCTCTTCAAAGATGCCCGTAAGTTTGTCTTATCTTGTGATGAATGTCAAAGAATAGGTAACATTAGTAGACGTCAAGAAATGCCTATGAATTATTCTCTTTTTATTGAACCGTTTGACGTTTGGGGCTTTGATTATATGGGACCTTTTCCTGCCTCTAATGGTTATACACATATTTTAGTTGTTGTTGATTACGTTACTAAGTGGGTAGAAGCTATTCCAACTAGTAGTGCTGATCATAACACTTCTATTAAAATGCTTAAAGAAGTTATTTTTCCGAGGTTTAGAGTCCCTAGATATCTTATGACTGATGGTGGTTCACACTTTATTCATGGTGCTTTCCGTAAGATGCTTGCTAAGTATGATGTCAATCATAGAATCGCATCTCCTTATCACCCGCGGTCTAGTGGTCAAGTAGAGTTGAGCAATAGAGAGCTCAAATTAATTCTGCAAAAGACTGTGAACAGATCTAGAAAGAATTGTTCCAAAAAACTTGATGATGCATTATGGGCCTATAGAACTGCATACAAAAATCCTATGGGTATGTCTCCATATAAGATGGTTTATGGAAAAGCATGTCATTTACCTCTTGAACTTGAACATAAAGCATATTGGGCTATTAAAGAGCTCAATTATGATTTCAAACTTGCCGGTGAGAAGAGGTTGTTTGATATTAGCTCACCTGATGAATGGAGAACCCAAGCATATGAGAATGCCAAGCTTTTCAAAGAAAAAGTCAAACGCTGGCAAGATAAGAGGATACAAAAGCATGAGTTTAACGTAGGAGATTATGTGTTATTATTCAACACTCATTTAAGATTTTTTGCAGGAAAACTTCTCTCAAAATGGGAAGGTCCCTACGTTATCGAGGAGGTCTATCGTTTTGGTGCTATAAAAATGAACAACTTTGAAGGCACAAATCCGAGGGTGGTTAACAGTCAAAGAATTAAACATTATATTTCAGGTAATCCTATCAATGTTGAAACTAATATTATTGAAACCATAACCCCTGAGGAATACATAAGAGACACTATCCAGAACATTCCAGACTCCGAAAAGGAATAGGTACGTGGTATGGTAAGTAAACCGACTCCAAAACAACTCTAACAGCAATTTTTATCAGTTTTGGATTATTTAAGAATTTTAGGAAGAAAGAAGTAGTCTGAAAGGGACACGAGGCTCCCACGAGAGAGGAGCCCCCCCCCTGTAGGGCGTGCCCCCTGTCTTGTGGGCATCTCGTGTGCCTCCTGGACTCCGTTTTCTTGTATGTTACGTATTTTGGTCGGTAAAAATTCATTATATATACTCCCGAAGGTTTTGACCACCGTATCATGCAAATATCTTCTGTTTTCATTTCGAGTTGTTCCTATTGCAGAATAAAGCAAGATGTCTTCTCAGGAATCAGTTGGGGAGAGCCGGGTGTCTCACCCAACGCCAGGTCCAGGAGCAAATATCGATGCCTATCACTTTGGTCAATTAACGGAGGATGAGATGGAGGCCGATTTGAAAAGGATAGATGCCATGGAGGAAGATCAAGAAGTTACTTCTCGTCTCCAAGCAGAATTCACTATGGGGGACTACCTAGCATGGCTGTCCCTGCTTCGGTCATCCCTTCCAACTCTAGATTTATTTCTTATGAAAATATGAAAAAGAGTTTCATGTGTTCTCCAGAAGCTATGCAGCATCCTTGGGTAAAAGGAGCTTTGGCTGTTACGGGCAAGCTCCGTAAAGAAATCATGGACCTCAAACAACAAGTCAATAAGCTCGAGGAGGAGAACCGTATCCTGAAGGGCATCATCGCCAAGAAGATCATAACACCAACTGTGAAAAAGGAGAAATAATCACATGGGTATGGGCACTCCCCTTAGCAATTGCCAAGCTTGTGGGAGGTGCCCCGGTATCGTATCACCATCACACTCCTATCTTTACCGCTATATTTAGTTCAATCCTTTTAGTAGTATCTTGATCTAGTAGATTAAAGTTTTGATATTAAGTAGTTTTGAGTTTTGCATTGTGATCTCTTTATGTAAGAGAGTCCGTGTGCTATCTATAATAAAGATTAGTGTTGAGTCAAGGGCTTTGCTATGTTGCTATGATCTTGAGAAAGTAGAAAGAACAAAAAGAGTTCATATTGATCTTATGGATAGTGATAACTTCACACATAGAAAGTGTGAGGCATAAAAATTGTTGAGAGTTGATGAACGTAGCCTTGGTTATCGTTGCAATTAAGAGGAAGTGATAAGGAAAGAGAGGTTCACATATAAATATATTATCTTGGACATCTTTTATGATCGTGAAGCACTCATTAAGTATGACATGCTAAAAGAGTTGATGTTGGACAAGGAAGACAACATAATGGTTTATGTTTTACGACATCTCAGTTAAAGTATATTGTCATTGACCTTCCAAACATGTTGAGCTTGCCTTTCCCCCTCTTGCTAGCCAAATTCCTTGCACCAAGTAGAGATACTACTTGTGCTTCCAAATATCCTCAAACCCAGTTTTGCCATGAGAGTCCACCACCTACCTATGGATTGAGTAAGATCCTTCAAGTAAGTTGTCATTGGTGCAAGCAATAAAAATTGCTCTCTAAATATGTATGACTTATTAGTGCAGAGAAAATAAGCTTTGTACGAACTTGTTGTGGAAGTAATAAAAGCGACGGATTGCATAATAAAGGTCCACATACAAGGGGCAATATAAAGTGACGTTCTTTTGCACTAAGATTTTATGCATCAACCCTAAATGCGCATGGCAACCTTTTCTTCCCTCTGCGAAGGGCCTATCTTTTACTTTATGTTTTTACTTCATGCTTGAGTCAAGGTGATCTTCACCTTTCCCTTTTTTTCATTTTATCCTTTGGCAAGCTCCTCGTGTTTGAAAGATCATGATACATATATCCAATTGGATGTAAGTTGGCATAGGCTATTATTGTTGACATCACCTAAAGGTGAATACGTTGGGAGGCAACACAATAAGCCCCTATCTTTCTTAGTGTCCGGCTGAAACTCTATAACCACAAGTATTGTGTGAGTGTTAGCAATTATGGGAGACTACGAGATAGTTGAGTATGTGAGCTTGTTGAAAAGCTCTATTATTGACTCGTTCTGATGTTACAATAAATTGCAATTGCTTCAATGACTGAGATTATAGTTTGTTAGTTCCCAATGAAGTTTATGAACCATACTTGACATTGTGAATTGCTTATTACTTGAGCATAGGAAATCATATGACAAAATCTATATATGTTGCTGTTATTAGAATGATCATGATGCCCTCATGTCCGTATTTTATTTTTATCGACACCACTATCGCTAAACTTGCGGACATATTTTTCGATTTCGGCTTCCGCTTGAGGACAAGCGAGGTCTAAGCTTGGGGGAGTTGATACGTCCATTTTGCATCATGCTTTTATATCAATATTTATTGCATTATGGGTTGTTATTACATTACATCTCAATACTTATGGCTATTCTCTCTTATTTTACAAGGTTTACCATGAAGAGGGGGAATGCCGGCAGCTGGAATTCTGGCTGGAAAAGGAGCAAACATTGGAAACTTATTTTGTACAACTCCAAAAGTCCTGAAACTCCACGAAACAACTTTCTGGATTTATTAAGAATTTATGAGCGAAAGAAATAGGCCAGGGGACCCACGCCCTATCCAGGAGACAGGGCCCCCCCGTAGGGTGCGGCCCCCTATCTCCTGGGCCCCTGGTGGGTGTCCGGCATCCATCTTCTGCTATATCATCACCCTTCCCCTGGAAAAAATCGTGGGCAAGCTTATGGGACGAAACTCCGCTGCCACGAGGCGGAACCTTGGTGGAATCAATCTAGGGCTCTAGCGGAGCTGTTTTGCCGGGGACACTTCCCTCCAGGAGGGGGAAATCATCACCAATGATCCTCTCATCGGGAGGGGGTCAATCTCCATCAACATCTTCACCAGCACCATCTCCTCTCAAAACCCTAGTTCATCTCTTGTATACAATCTTGTATCAAAACCACAAATT
Source organism: Triticum aestivum (assembly GCF_018294505.1). Classification (NCBI taxonomy): domain Eukaryota; kingdom Viridiplantae; phylum Streptophyta; class Magnoliopsida; order Poales; family Poaceae; genus Triticum; species Triticum aestivum. The sequence goes on from NC_057813.1 coordinate 243,063,099, forward strand.
GGTACCTGTGGGTTGCTAGTAGTGTTGATTACTCCTTGTAGTTGATACTAATGGGTTTACTTGGTGGAAGATCATATGTTCAGATCCTTTATGCATATTATTACTCCTCTGATTATGAACATGAATATGCTTTGTGAGTAGTTACGTTTGTTCCTGAGGACATGGGTGAAGTCTTGCTATTAGTAGTCATGTGAATTTGGTATTCGTTCGATATTTTCATGAGATGTATGTTGTCTTTCCTCTAGTGGTGTTATGTGAACATCGACTACATGACACTTTAGCATTATTTGGGCCTAGAGGAAGGCATAGGGAAGTAATAAGTAGATGATGGGTTGCTAGAGTGACAGAAGCTTAAACCCTAGTTTATGCGTTGCTTCGTTAGGGGTTGATATGGACCCATATGTTTAATGTTGTGGTTAGGTTTACCTTAATACTCCTTTTTGTAGTTGTGGATGATTGCAATAGGGGTTAATCATAAGTGGGATGCTTGTCCAAGTTAGGGAAGTACCCAAGTGTCGGTCCACCGACATATCAAATTATCAAAGTACCGAACGCGAATCTTACGAACGTGATGAAACTAGCTTGACGATAATTCCCAGTGTGTCCTCGGGAGCTCCTTTCTCATTATTAGAATTTGTCCAGGCTTATCCTTTGCTACATAAAGGATTGGGCCACCTTGTTGCACTTTATTTACTTTATTTACTTTTTGCTCGATACTATTTATCTTATCACAAAACTATCTATCACCTACAATTTCAGTGCTTGCAGAGAAAACCTTACTGAAAACCGCTTATCATTTCCTTCTGCTCCTCGTTGGGTTCGACACTCTTACTTATCGAAAGGACTATGATAGATCCCCTACACTTTTGGGCCATCATGCACCTGCCAGCGCATGCGCATGCGCGTGCACTGACGTGTGCGCCCGTGCCGGTGCTCGTGCATACGAATGTGTCCGCCGCGCTATTGACAGTGTATGTCCCCGTGCGGGTGCCAGTGCCCCCCTCAGCGGCATGGATGGACTCTGTCGACCGCTTCCTCGCACCAACGCCAGTCGCCTACTCCCGCCAGTTGACTCACTCCAAAGTCCAGAACATTTTGGCCTTCCTTGAAGCTAGACCAACGTCCAGGAGTACGCAAACAATGGCGCAAGACGCCGCCGTCGCCGTCGGTCAGTGGCCTGACGACACACAGAGCATGGCAGAGGAGCCGCTTCCCACCGCAAGACGCCCCCACCGCCGCCGCGTAATCTAAATTTTCCATGAAAAACGTTCGGATTGCCATGCTTAAAATCCGAATGTTTATCCTTTCCGTTTATTTTATATCGATTGTCGTACAATTTAAAGTCGGATTCAGACTGAACGAAATCTATGGTTTGATCGATTGAATGTTCTGCTAGAGCCATATGAAATTAAATATAAAACGTCATCAAGCCACATGTATTCCTTGTCATCCAATGACCTAGACTGCTTCAATGTCGAGCGCTCAACACGTTTAGCGTGCAGTTAATTTCATGCCAAAAATAGTGCTAATCACATAATAACACGCAAATAATATCCTACTTAATATCCGCATGCACTTAATATACTTCCAAATTAACGTGCATTGCACGTACACACTAACTAGTGCTGCTAGTACGTGAAACTGGTGCTGTGACTTGTGAACGCGTCCAGATATGGTCAACGGCAACATCGCCCGCGAGTTCTTCGTGTTTGCCCGTGCGTCTAAACGCAGAAGGGGACGAGAGAGAGAGAGAACACACATGGAACCCACCAGTAAGTGAAGGTGAATAGTACTAAAAATAATATTACATGTTATCCATTAAATAGGTTGTGGTAATATAAAAACATTATGTGAACAAAGGGGGGTACAACAAACATTGTTGTTCTACGTATATTGCCTATTGACGTGCGGCTTGAAGGGCCGGTCACATGTTCGATCCTCATCCTTTATTTTTTTAATTTGTATATGGGTCCAAATTTGTTTCATGATATGTGGGGCCCTCGGTGTGTAGTTTGTAGCACTTTAATTTGTGGGTCAAAATTTGTTCCATTCCAAGTGGACTATCGGTGTGTAGTTTTGTAGCTTATTTATAATAATTAAAGAGAACAACATAGTTTTTTGCAATAATACCATGGTGCGACGTTGAAGGCGAGAAAGGACGTGCGAGAGAGCGATGACCGAGCCAGAGGGAAATCAACTAGGGTAGTTGCGGGGGTTGCAACGGTGTTTGGAGTAGTTGTGGGCCGAATGCTACGAAAAAATAATATAAACCGACTGGAATAAATGCTTACACAAATTAATCCAAGGTTTGAGTACCCCTCACAATGTAAATAGCTCCGTCTTTGCGAGGGCTAGAGACGTAGTAGCTTCAATGCGTGGAAGATACGGTGTGAGAAAGTGAGGTCAATCAAGAGACATATAGATAGAGAGACAAAGTGAGTGTGGTCCGACATTCATTGAACAGATATATGCTCTGGAGAGATATTGTTTGATTGAGCTTTTGGCAAGGGTGAGGGCTGTAAGATAGAGCTTGAGAGGTGATCCAGTCACAGACATGTAGATATATTTTGTGCGTGGGAGGAAGCAAGGTCAATGAATCAAAGAGGGTCACCGTGCGATCGAAAGAGTGAGACAGGTTGGAGAGAGTGACCTAGATAGACAATGTGCATGAGAGAGTATACAATGTGAATAGTTCGAATTGGGCTCAAACATGGTGATATATCGTTTTTGTCCGAGAAAGAGCAAGGTCAATCGAGACATACAAAGAGAGAGAGAGAGAGAGAGAGATTGAGTGAGCGTGGCCCGCCATGAGGTCGAAAGAGTGGCGGTGGCTTGGATGGACTGACCTAGATAGACAATCTGCGTGAGAGAGTATAGAGTGTGTCGATCGAGGCCCGAACAGGGAGATATATCATTTGTGTGTGAAAGAAAACGAGGTTAAACGAGACTCAGATAAAGAGAGCAAGATTGAGCGAGTGTGGCCCGCCGTGCGGAAGAAAGAGTGAGACAGTCTCGAGGGAGTGACCTAGATATACAACATGTGTGCATGCGCACAAGAGGTTGGGGGGCTAGGTAGGCAATGCATGTATTTAGCGCGAGAGGGTGAGAGGGAGAGGGAGAGAGAGAGCTCGGCATGGGGTGCAATGGCGGGTGTGTGAGGTAAATACATTTGCTAACAGAGTGGGAAAAGGGGTTGTGTAGTTGAGAGACTTAGAGATCGAAACATGGAGAGAAAGAATGAACGTGTGTTGGAAACTGATAGCTTCCTAAGGTGGTTAGGAGAGGAAGATTGACCGATACAGGAAGTATGTGGCGTGTGTGCGGGGGGGGGGGTTGAATGTACATAGTACGAGACTTAATATCGATGTTTCAATTCGGTGTACATTGTAAGATTTGAACTGAGGACCATACATACGGGTAATTATTTCGAATTCGTGCCATACTAAGTTTCGAAAAGTTGACATTGACTCAATTTGTTGTGCTTTTTTGTAGGTCATATGTTTGAATCCATCCAAAAGTTTTCTCACTACCATGGTGTTCATCATATTCATATGAATTTGTATTAAAAAGTAGCATGGATATAGTGAAATGCGAAATCCACGTTAGAATTGGAGATCGCTACGTGACACACAGTCTAATTCAAATAACTAATTATGTGACACACACTCTAATCCATGTTAGCGTGGGTACCGTTTCGATTTTTTTTCAAATAACTCCTCATTAATTAATTTATAGTACTCCCTCTATTCACTTTTATAAGACCTTGAAGACATTTCAGACAATGTGCAAAATAGTTCATTTTAAGTTGTGTGAAACAACTTACAAAAGTGAACGGAGGGAGTATCTCATTTAGAATGACTAATTATTGCAAGGAAAACACGGGCATGGTAATACATACAGATTCGTTTGCAAATGAAAGAAGATTCGTTTGCATTCTCAAATGTAGGCGCACAAGGTAGACTAGGGTCGTGTCAGGGTGGGCGCTGCTTCGGTGCCTTAA
>NC_057813.1:243067582-243144758 GCF_018294505.1 Triticum aestivum
GAAATATCTGGCGGCCCCAATTCCAGCCCTGCAAAATCTCTCTTCTCCACTGTCCACTTCCGTGCCCAGATTGCTCAAATTCCTAATTCGCCGCCAACCCAAGCAAAGTTTGAACCGCCCCTCGTCTCGTCTCTTTCCCCACCTCTATGCCGGACGACGACGATGAAGACGACGGTCGCGCTTCACCACCGCACCGGAGCTACCTCATCTACGCCCTCGTCCACCACACCGGGTGGTCCACCGACAACATCGGCCGCCGCAACCGACGTGCCTCACAGACACCGAGTTCCACCGCATCAGGTGTGCTTCACCGACACCGTCTCCCAGCTCACCGGGGCTGCTTCACCGAGCACATCGTCGCACCTCCACCCCCCGAGGCCGTTGGGGCTTCACCAACTATCTCGTCCACTGCATCGTAGCGCTCCGCTGCCACTCAAGATCTGCATCCGTGCGCGGCCAGCCAACGCAAGTGCATCACCCTCAACGACTCTGAAGTGACCCACACTCTAGCTAGGCGAGCATGCCCAAACGTCGGCCCGAACTAGGTATCCACACATCACTCCCTTGTGCACTGTACCGACGATGTTTGGATATCCTTTCGCTGCTCTCTTAGCTTACACGCCTATGCAACTCTGACTTTAACTCTTATTTCTTCTGGAGATATCATCTGAAACAAGAAAATCCATTTTTTAGCGAAGCATGACGGTGCTACGGGATCTGGTACACATCCTGCACACCCGTATAACCTTGTAAGTATCTGTCCTCCGGTACAACATCAAGGTCGATTCCTCTTATTTGATCAACCATTCGCCATGTGAAAAATGCAGAGGGGGATGCAAGGAGCACAAGGCCTGCACATCCAAGCAAGTGGTAACATGGACTTGTACATGGAACATCCCAAGCGCAAGCAGAGCTGCAGTGAGCCTGTACAACGAGCTAGCGTAAGTCCCTGCATTTCATTTAATTCATACTGGCATTCGTGTATGATTTGTGTGCAGTGGCGGATCCACGAATTGAAGTTACCAGGGGCGAACATCTAACTTAAAAAATACGAAGGCACTTGCACTCCGGAAATCAACATAACTTGAGAAATATGAAGCTACATGCACTTTGAAAACCAGCTAATGATCCAAAGTATTGCAGATTATAAACACTAAATGATGCAAGCACCAAAAAACACAAAATGCAACATGGTGTACAAGGACTACAAACATGGTCTGTACCTGCTTGAATTATTCGTCTCTGCCTGAAAAATATCGAAGTGTAATTGCACCTATAACCAGTGCGCAAACTGCATATCAATATATTTATCCTGCACAAGTATGCCAATAGTTTCAAACAACAGATTAGAAAAGTATTTATGCTATGTTGTCATGATACGAGACTTTTTGGTAGATGGTCTCGACGTTTCCTCAAGCTATGAAAATGCACTATAATTTGCTTGTCATCAGTGCCTGCAAATCTCTGTCTCTCTCAACATAGCAGATCATCATTAGACACTAAATCCTTCAATGAGCTTGCAAAATGCTTGCATTAGATCCCTCATTAGACACTATATGTTCATCACCAGGAACATGTAAAATGTTTGCATCAAATCCTTCATTAGCAGTATATTCAATAGACACTTCAGGCTCAAGAACAACATGAGCTTGTATGTTTGCATCGGAAACTTGATTAGATACATCAGATTCAGTCAGTTTAGTATTGATTGGGGGAGTTATAAAATAAGTAGAAATTGGTTTCATTTTTTCATAGATTCCCTACATACAAGCAGTTTTACAACACCGTCAGGTTTAACTATTGGCCAGAAATTGAAGAGTTGAATTAGATATAATCAGGCATGTGATGTACCTGCTCGTTGCGCATGCTACTCTTGCAAGCTGTGACTGTCCGTTTGCACAAGCTCGATGCCATGCCCGTGTTGTCGCCGCTGCCTCCCACGCAGGGTACACCCAGGGTTGGATCTTCATCTTCTTGTCCTTCCGTTCGCCTGAAGCATGTCGACTGCCCTCCAATGAGGGCGCGAGGAAGTGTTGTGTCGGTCTGTCTAGCGGCGGCTAGGTTAGGAGCGAACCAGACTGGAGGCTGGAGCAAATGAATTGGGATTTTTCATGCTGTCGATCGATATGGGAGGTGCTCGTTTGCGCCGCGAGCCTGCTACAGGGCCTGCCTTGCACTTATGTTATTGGCCCATCCAAATTGAAACATTTTTCTTCATTTTTTACATTTCCTGCTCGTGCGTTGGGACGAACAAAACTAGCCTGGGCCAACCTGGACGACTCAAACTAGGTGCACACTTTCCAACCACCTGAGGCGGCTGCCCATACCAACCCCTATGGTGGCGTCGCCCCTTTTTGCGTGTATGATTGGGTAGTGAAAATTATTCTAGTGACGCTTTTGATTTACCCACAGAATGGTTGAATTGCTTGTTTCTATGAACTGAGTTCACCAATAATGTGAAGGATGCCAGTCTTTTCATCCTATTGTAGATTGCTTAGAACTCGATATGCCAAAAGTAATCGCATGAAATATACAGTAAAAGCCAGTGTGATGTGTGTGTCTACAACTAGTCTGACTACGCATCCTCATATAACATATCAAGGACGCAGCATGTTACCAGATTAACCATTCGACTTACCAATGCATTGTGGGAAGAAAGAAGTATTGGTACTGCGTATCCAAGCAATTGATGCCATGGACTCCTTCGTACAACCTTGTAAGCAAAAAAGAAGTTGCAGTGTGCCTGTACAAAGAACTAGCATAAGTTCAGTTACCTGCTTCTCGGAATTTTAGTTAGCCACTTATTGCAAAATTGTTCAATTATGTTGCTTGGCTTAATTTAGTTTGCTACTAATTACATAATGCCACAGCCTATTAATCATATTATAGAGTGCGCCTATCTATGTGTTTGATACTTACTGTTAAGAATTACCTGTTTGCCTTAACTTAAATATCTACTTGTTTGTTTAACTACTTTGCTGCTGCAACAGCGGGTCACAATGATGTTAATAACTACTTTTCAGCATCCAATTGAAACTCTTTAATTCCTTGTTTGTTTAACTGGTTTGCTGTTATAACTCCCAGTTGAGATGTTTTGCTAACTTCAACTTTTCTAAATCCAATCGGGACTTTAATGGAAAAACTGGTTAGCCCAAGATCAAAGAGCGAGGTCCCCATGGACGTTGCATCATCCCACAGCAGTGGCACCGGCCCAATCATGCATTATTAATTGCCAACTATTGATGCTCTAGAGGCTAAACTAGTGGTAGAAAGAGATTCTACTTCTACACTTAGAGATGAAGTTGACATGTTGACGAAGCAAACAGCACAATCACAAGCAGTACTCAAGACAACCATTAAATATTTGGTGGATTTCAAAACGAAGCAAGCTGAGACTGACCAGATTGTTAAGGTCCTGAAGGAAAAAAGGAAATTAAATTCCTACTTGGTAAATCATAGGTGAAATGTTCTTTCCATCGTTGAATAACCTTTGTGTTGTCTGTTCATGTAATCAATCAAACCATTTGTTTTAGAGATCATGTAATAATTGTTTTTTTTGTTTTTTGTTTTGTAATTTTATTTGAGCCCAAGTCTGTATTAATTGATAAGACTCGGAGACATTTCATTTGGATTTTTGTGCCAGACCTACAAATATGCCAATCGGGATGAATGTGCATTCAGCAATAGTAGTAGTATAGATGGACCATAAGTGGCACGCATCGGAAAGGGCCAAGATTCTGGCTAAAAAAGGATGCTGTTGTAGCCAAAGAAAAGTACAATGGCCTGGCTTATGTATGTTAGTTGATATTATTGATCCATATACTCTATAAGTGTTTATATGTCTATGTATGTTAGTTCTGTACATTATGCTACGTGTGACATTTGAGTTGGACATGAAGTGTTCCAAATATTTGAATTCACCTTAAACTGGATTCTAGCTTCTGAATTTGAGTATCGACATTTGTAAACCATATTCATATATGACAGTGGAATACATCTTTGTCGTCCTTTTGAAGATATAAAAAACACATAGAATGATTTATAAAGATTGATATAGGAATACAAATGGATTCAAATTGAGTTGCTAGGGTAAATGTGGATGCTTATTGTCCCAAAATTTGAAAGAAGCGGCAAAATGTCCACTCCCACGTCGGCTGCCCGAATCCAAGTGTTTGGGAGATGGAAATTACTATCTACCCATTACACGGACAATCCATCGGCCCGATTTCCACTACTCTAAATAGGGGTAGGTTAGTAACTTCAATTAGACGTGACACGACCGCCTCTGAGCCCATTCCAACACGGTGGGCGTCAAACATGGGTGGCAAAACACATTTGATTCAAGCTCGTCCGAAAGACCACTGTTTCTCCCTCCATTCCCCATTCATACACGGTGGGTAGCAAAACAAACTCGACTCGGCCGAAATTGATGTAGGCAAATATTTTCAATAGGGGCAGGTTTGTAACTTCACTCAGACGTGACACAACCGCCCTACCTGTCAGCCCCGTTCATACACCGTGGGCGCCAACCATGGGCGCCAACCACCCTCTCATCGCCTGAAATCGCTCTGGGCAAATATTGGCGAGATGCGAGATTACCGTCCTATCCCCAACCGACGAGACGTCCAAATTTTAAATGGGGGCTAAGTTCATAACTTTCCCATATTTCAGATAGGCACGTCCCAAAAACATGGTTCCCCGTACCTCTCCCTCCATTTTCCGATTCATACACTATCCATGCTAGAACACCCCATCCCCACACCAGCCTCCGTCCGCCACCCCATCCATCGCCGCCGTCCTCCACCACATCCATCGCCACCGTCCTCCACCATGCCGGAGCACCTACCAAGACCGCGTCGTCCACTGCTAGAGATGGAAGTTTCTCATCCACGGCGATGGACCAATAGCCTTGCATCGTGTCCTCTCGCTTCATCGGCGTCGTCATCCTCTTTGTCGGGGCCACTCACATGACCTTCTCTTCCACCGCAACGGGACTTATCCCCCGATGCACCCGTCTACCGTCGCAGATCTGCTTCAACGCCACCGACAGCCATCGCACCCCCGATGCCTACACAGCACCGCAAGAGAGGTGGTACTTCATATCTCCTCAACTTTTTGATCTCAACCAGAAAATAGATCTTAACTTGGTTACTCTACTTTCTTTTCAGCTCTTAGAATTTAGTTCTTAGTTCGAAGCAAACAATGGACGCTAAATATCATTTCTCCGGTTTGCAGCTTCAAATCTACCATGGCACAACCATAATATGGTTTAATTGATCATGCTTAGGGTTTAATTGATCATGTTGGTTCCGTGGTGGTTTCTTTAATAGAAATCAGAGGGGAAACCCTCTTTTGCTAAAAAAATATGCTTAGAGTTTCCCCCTTTTATGATCACTATACGATCAGAATACGTGCTTCGTGTCATAATAACACTGCTCCACCCATCAAGCTAAACAAGCTTAGTTGTTCAATTACGAATCGGATATTATTGAAACAGAGTTGTTTAATTGGTCAGCTAAATGTTCCTAAATTAGTTTCGAAAATGCATGTTTGCCGCTCGGGTGTGTATCTCTACAGGGTGCCCACGGTGGGCCGGCCCACCCTGGGATTTTGGGTCGTACCAGGCCCCGATTCCCCTCTGTTCTGCTGCGCGCTTCCGATCTCTACTCGCCCCCAGCCGCCTGCCTCGCCGGCGACTTGCCGTCCCCGGACGGCATGACTCTAGTAGGAGACACCAGACTAACAGGAGGCTAGGAGCCGCTCGCCCAACAATGTCACCGCTGCCCGGGCGCACCGCCGTGCCTACCTTCCCAGCCCGTTCAGGGCTCACGCATGCAGCACCCACCAAGCCAACCCAATTTATCCTGAGATACGTCATCAACACTCAGCAACCACTCCTCATCACCCATTTTCTAATTGATTCATTAGTCATTAGGCAGGATTGTCATTAGGGTTTGTTGTGTGCTCAATGCTACCTACACTTAATGGTTCAGATGTATTTCGGTAATCTTTAGTACCTCTAAAGTTCACAGGGTTTTCAAAATTCCGGCCCTCAGAACAGACACAAGTCATTTTGGATTGTTGGTCGTAGTGATATTGACCCAGATTACTACTGCAAGCCAGGTTTTTTGACAATTTTACATGCCTTTCTTACTCATTCGATATGATATCCAATTATTTACGTCGATTAGTTGCAAATAATAAGTGCTAGACAAAGTTCTTCATTCAGATTTTGGACAGTCTCTTACTACAGTTACAATTCTGCATACTTGTCCTAGTAAGCTCACAAGTAAATGATTGATTCACTACATCTATGCTTGCCTTGTCATATTTGTTGTCAATATTCTTTTAGGGTGTACCACCCTGTTTCTAAATACTGGAACCGTAGACATGAGTGAATAGTATTTCTCTATGTGATCTCTTCCATCATGTGTGGGCAACGAACACTGCATTATATAGAAAGAAAGTGTCATTTCCCGCTTTTACATAGGTTTTGATCTTTTACATGGAATACAATCTGCCTACTTGCTTTGTGTCGCACTACCAACACTCCACCCTTGAAGCTAAACATTATGCCACTCATAATTGCTTAGTTTATTTGTTCAAATACGAATTTCATATGATTCTAATGTTCCTACTTTAGTTTTGAAATGTGTTCCTGCCTGTTAAAGAGACATAAGGGGTCTGTATTTCTGTGTGTGGTCTGGTCAGCACGGTTGGGGGGTGAACTTTGCATATGCAGGGGTTTATAGGGAGACACTCTTCGAGTTGAATCCGCAATGCATTCCATAGATAATCAAACTACTTTTTATGTTTTCATGAATCTCAGATTCTGAACAGCATCATAATGATTATGAGCTTGCGCGCATGAAAAGAATAAAGTAGAACAATGCCATGGCTGTCAAACTTGGCATTAAGGGATTGAAATCAAGTCTAGATGCAATGCAATGCAAACGCTCTCCACCTACAGATTCATGCTCAGAATATGATCCTAATAGTGATTCTGAGCTAGAGGGAGACCTAAGTCAATGTAGCTCCCTAGTGGAGGAGTCAGAGGAAGATGCCCTATCTTATTCACCCATCAAGGTACTTGCTCTAACTTTCCAAGGTTACATTGCTCGCACATATCTTACAACTGATGATTTGCATTGCTTCTACTTTGTTGAACTGCCATTAGCTTAGTTTACACATCATGTATGTGAATACGCCCTGCCTATCCATTTTCAGTACATATTCCATCTGTCATCATACCATATTTATCCATTCAAATGTTGTTCTTGTGTATCAGACGTTCAAAAGGAAGAGGGTGATTGCTGATCATGGAGGAGCACAAGCAAAGTATTTGGAAAAGGTAGTGGCACCTGATAAATCAAATAGCCCATTAGGTGTAGTTGCAATATCACCTGACCCACAAAACACCCCAACTCTAGCAGACTCTAGCCCTACTACACTAGTCATTTCTGATGCCCCAACTTAGCAGACCCCAACTGCAGCAAATAGTATGATTATGCCAGTTGACATAGCGCCAGCTCTACGATGCAAAACCACCATTCTAGCAAAGAGTACACCAAAGCTAGTTGCCAAATCCCTTTTCGAACCAGAGAGAGCCCCAAATGCAGCAAATAGGACCCCTGTTCCATTTCTTCCCAGTTTAGAAGACGAAGCTTATGTTGTTGTCAGGAACTTTGTGCACGTCTTTCCTTCATGTAAAGATTATACCGCAGACACAGAACAATTTCCAATCTTCCTCCGCAACTTACGCGTAAGTAATGTACTAATTTTATTCATGGTCATTACTGCATATGTTTCTGCTGACAGAAGACACAAGACTTCATTCTTTTAAATAGGCGAGGAGCAAACTGGATTGTGAAGACGAGCAAGGGTTGGTTGCACTTTTCAAGCACTCATTGATGAAGTATAGTTCCTACCTGAGGCAAGCGCTTCGATGGCAAGCCTTTGAATGAAATTTCTGTAAAGTCTCCGGTGCTACATTTATCCAATGGTGACTGGAATAATCTTGTTACACATTGGTCTCGGCTGCAGCGTAAGGTACTGTCTATGATATCACATCACAGTTTGAACTACATTTCTGCATTTGCCTTAATGTCTCACTTGTACGAAAACTATTAGCAGAAGAACATTCATTCTCAAGGGACCACAGAATCTCGCAACTATACTGCACACTGCATTGCTCTTGTGAGTACCTCTTGCCCTGTGTGACCATACTTACTTTCATAGTTGTTTGATTATGTAGCATCACTGCACATGTTAGCCTCGTAATCATCCAGTTGGTGGACATTATAAGATCCGTATGGACTCTTACATAAATTTAGAATCAACCCAATGCTTTTGAAGAGGTTTAGCTCTGTAGTCCTCTTGTAAGGACTGAACATGGTCTATCACTATACTTACATTAACAGCTACTCCCTCCGTCCCATAATATAAGAACATTTTATATAGTACACTAGTGTTCAAAACACTCTTGTATTATGGGAAGAGGGATTGGTTCATTGTGTAGCATTCTGCATCTTATCTCCCCTGCCCACCATTTACTAAAAAAGATCAGATCTATATTTAATCTTACCAACAAGTAGAATACACAGACAATGCCAGTGCAGAAGTGTAGCCCATTGCTCTTATTAGTACATTTTGTCCTGTAACGCTTGTACTTCCAGGGATTAGTAGTTGATTATGTAGCATCAATCTGCATCTTATCTTCATTATCCTCTGTCCCTTCCAGTATTATCATATCTATAATTACTCTCTACAAAATGTAGAGTACATGCAATGCTTATGAAGAAGATTATGTGCTGAAATTCTTGAGTTATCCTTCCCTTGACATGGAGAAGGGCATTATAAAGCCGGTATTAACTATTAATGTAAGTCAGTCCTTCTAAAGCCTTTATCCTCAACTGTTGTTTAATTTGCTCATACTCCCTATCGTTTACTGCTGTTTAGTTTGATGTTTCTACCAAAATGCATGTTCGCAAGAACCGTAAGTTCTAAGTTTTACATGTAAAACCAAATTCCTTATTCATACCATGCACATTACTTAATACTCCCTATATGTATGCTTGTTCTTGTGGATCTATAATCCAGTGTGTGGTGAAGCAGCCCACGTTTGCACCTTGTCATCTCCTATTTTATCTTATTGATGTGGCTGATGATATGAACAACATGCCATGCACATTATCCAAAATAGATACAATGATTTTCTTTGCCCTTCATCTATGCTTGTTATGTTGACATGGTAATCCAGTAGTGTGGTGAAGCTCCCCGCATTATGAACAACGCCAAATTATGCTATTGATATTTTGAACTTACTCTTTATTTTCTAATTTGAAATTGTATGGAATTGACAGCACAGTTATCATCTTTGTTTATACACGTGCAAAACCTGTCATCTCTCTGCTTTGTTTCAGGGTGATATGCCTGATGGCATGCACAAGTCTGCTGAAGGCTGTGAGACAAACCCAACATATATTGCAGCAAAGAAGGCAAAACATCTTGAAGATAGCGAGACAACCCCAAAGTCTTGTCTTGATGCAGTGTTCGAGTTACTTGAGACTAGCAGTCAGACAAGCTCACAGAATTCGTTGTCTAAATGAGTTCGACTTCTTCAGTCCCAAGTTCTAGCAGAAAGGCATTCTGCAACGCAACTTCGACTTGAAGTCCTATCTCTAAGAAAGATTGCGGAGAACACCAATGAGAACCTCATCGCTAAACAGCTACACCTGGAAGCTACGACCGACATGCTAGGCCGGTCTCACAGCCTTGCTCATCAGCTTGCGCAATAGTTGCCTTGCAAGGCTAACCTTTCTTGAACTATCTTGGAAGTGGTCTCGTTCAGTATTATTTTGTTACGCTGCAATGGTGCCCAGTTTTTGTAATCTGCTTCTTAGTTGCACTTTATGATCACTGGTGGCGAACTTCGATGCCCAGTGGATGTAATATACCTTAAATCCTTTATTGTATAGTGTAGGTTTATTCTTAGTTACTATGCCGTAATTTCTTTATTGTATAGAGTAGGTTTGTTCTTAATTCCTACTAGTTACTGCCATCATTCGCTATCTGAAAAAAAATCAGATGTAGTCGACCGGGCCGAAACATTCGACTCTAACGGGCCTAGTTTTTAGCGGGCCACAATTGGGCCGGCCTGCGTCTTTCTTGGGCCCGAATGATAGGGTCCTTCACACATTGCGCCAGGCCCAAACTTACACCGGCCTATATTTTAGTTGGGCCTTTTGTCGACTCAACGCTTAGTTTGGCCCAGGTAGCTTTGGGCCATTAACAGGATGAATATTTTACTGGCCTGTTACGGCCAAGATGAAACCACGGGCCTTTAGCAGGCCAAAATGCATGTTGGGCCTCAATTTTCACTAGTCGTCGACGGGCCTTCAGCAGGCTGAAATGTAGACCGGGCCTTTTTGGGCCCAGTTAGCTCAGGGGTCGTTACCAGGCCGAAACATATCTCGGGCCTTAGTTGGCCCACTGATATCATGGGCCTTTAAGAGGCCGAAAGCTTAGTACAGGCATCAACGGGCCGAATTACGTGACAGGCCTTTAACAGGCCCAAAGTCACGTTGGGCTCAACTGTTGCCACCTTTAGCACGGGCCGTTAGTGGGCCCGATGTCCCATCAGACCATATGTGGCTCATGGGCAGCACGGGCCATTCCCAGGCCGAAAGTCACACCGGGCTGAAATGGGCCCATGTCTACATCAGGCCTCTAACAGGTCGAAAGTCACACCGGGCAGAAATGGGCCCATGTCTACATCAGGCCTCTAACAAGCCGAAAGTCACTGGGCTGTAGTTGGGCCCAAATATTCGGCGAACAATTAACGGGCCAGATCTAGCTTCGGGCCGCAAAGGGGCCCAAATATTGGGCGAACAATTAACAGGCCAGATCTGGCTTCGGGCCGTAAATGGGCCCAAATTTTGGGCGAACAATTAACGGGCCAGATCTGGCTTCGGGCCGTAAATGGGCCATTATTAAGCAGGCCGTTATTGGGCTGGCCCACTAGTACCTAATTAAGTACTACGGGCCTTTGACTGGCCAGCCTTTTTAACCTATATGGGCCTCTGTTGGGCCCAGCCACGTGTCGATGTATCATAGGCATGTCTCCTCCAATGGACGGGCGACATCTGGCCCACTGATGAGCTGACAGGTGTTCCCTTCGGCCAATCAGACTTTTACACATGGAAATTTCCCATTGGTCTGGGCTGTTAACGGGTTATCGGATCCAAAACCCGACCCGATAGCTTAACGGCGTTCCATTACAGTGGATGCCACGTGTTGGTCACCCTTGACGAAAGCACTTTTGTGACGCGTGATTTATCGTCATGGAAGTGGACACTTCAGTGATGATAATTTTGGTAAGTCATGGAACACTTCTATGACAGCACATGTATGACTATCTTGATTCTGTCATAAAATCGTCATGGATGTACATGCATGACAAAAAATGTGACCTACTATGACAAACACGTATCATCACGGAAGTGTATTTTTTTGTAGTGCAGGGGGGTAGGGCGCGCCCTCCACCCTTGTGGATGCCCTGTCTCCTTCTCAGACTACTTCTTATTTTCCTATTTTCTAAAATATTCCAAAGTGGAGAAAAATTGCTATTAGAACTGTTTTGGAGTCGGTTTACTTACCGTACCACATACCTATTCGTTTTCGGAGTCTGAAATGTTCTGGAAAGTGTCCCTTATGTATTCCTCCGGGGTTACGGTTTCAATAACATTAGTTTCAACATTTATGGGATTACCTAAGATATAATGTTTGATCCTTTGACCGTTCACCACCTTTAGGTTTGTGCCTTCGAAGTTGTTGATTTTTATGGCACCTGAACGATAGACCTCCTCGATAACGTAAGGGCCTTCCCATTTAGAGAGAAGTTTTCCTGCAAAAAATCTTAAACGAGAGTTGTATAGCAGAACATAATCACCTACATTAAACTCACGCTTTTGTATCCTTTTGTCATGCCATCTTTTAACTTTTTCTTTAAACAGTTTGGCGTTCTCATAGGCCTGGGTTCTCCAATCATCAAGTGAGCTAATGTCAAATAGTCTCTTCTCACTGGCAAGTTTGAAATCATAATTGAGCTCTTTAATGGCCCAATATGCCTTATGTTCTAGTTCGAGAGGTAAGTGACATGCTTTTCCATAAACCATTTTATACGGAGACATACCCATAGGATTTTTATATGCAGTTCTATAGGCCCATAATGCATCATCAAGTTTTTTGGACCAACTTTTTCTAGATCTATTAGTAGTTTTTTGCAAAATTAATTTAATCTCCATGTTACTCAGTTCTACTTGACCACTAGATTGTGGATGATATGGAGATGCAATTCTGTGATTAACATCATACTTAGCAAACATTTTACGAAAAGCACCATGAATAAAATGTGAACCACCATCAGTCATTAAGTATCTAGGGACTCCAAACCTCGGAAAAATAACTTCTTTAAGCATCTTAATAGAGGTGTTATGATCAGCACTACTAGTTGGAATAGCTTCTACCCACTTAGTAACGTAATCAACAACAACTAAAATATGTGTATACCCATTAGAGGAAGGAAACGATCCCATATAATCAAAGCCCCAAACATCAAATGGTTCAATAACTAGTGAATTGTTCATAGGCATTTCTTGACGTCTACTAATATTACCAATTCTTTGACATTCATCACAAGACAAGACAAACTTACGGGCGTCCTTGAAAAGAGTAGGCCAATAAAAACTGGATTGCAATACCTTATGTGCAGTTCTATCTCCAGCATGGTGTCCTCCATAAGCCTCGGAGTGACACTTGCGTAGGATCTATTCCTGTTCATGCTCAGGTACACAACGTCTAATAACACCATCTACTCCTTATTTATAAAGGTGTGGGTCATCCCAGAAGTAATGTTTTAAATCACAGATTTTTTTGCTGATATGTGAAACTAGGTGGTATAAATTTAGCAACAATGTAATTGGCATAATCAGCATACCATGGAGCAGTACGAGTAGCATTTATGACAGGTAATTGTTCATCAGGGAAGCTGTCATCAATAGGTAGTGGGTCATCAAGAACATTCTCTAACCTAGACAAGTTGTCTGCAACGGGGTTCCTAGCTCCCTTTCTATCAATAATATGCAAATCAAATTCTTGTAGCAAGAGAACCCATCTAATAAGTCCAGGTTTAGCATCTTTCTTTTCCATAAGGTATTTAATAGCAGCATGATCAGTGTGAACAGTTACTTTAGAATCAACAATATAAGGTCTGAACTTATCACAAGAAAATACAACTGCTAAAAATTCTTTTTCAGTAGTCGCATAATTTCTCTAGGCATTGTCTAGAGTTTTACTAGCATATTGGATAACATTTAATGTCTTATCAACTCTTTGTCCTAGAAAAACACCTACAGCATAATCACTAGCATCACACATAATTTCAAAGGGTAAATTCCAATCAGGTGGCTGAATAATAGGTGCAGAAATCAAGGCTTTCTTTAGTATTTCAAATGCTTCTACACAGTCATCATCAAAGACAAAAGGAACATCTTTTTGTAAGAGATTAGTCAGAGGCCTAGAAATTTTTGAGAAGTCTTTAATGAACCTCTTATAAAAACCGGCTTGACCAAGGAAACTTCTTATACCTTTAATGTCCTTGGGACACGACATCTTTTCAATAGCATCAACTTTAGATTTATCAACTTTAATACCTCTTTCAGAAATTTTATGCCCCAAGACAATACCTTCATTAACCATAAAGTGGCACTTCTCCCAATTCAAGACAAGATTAGTTTCTTCACATCTCTGCAAAACTCGGTTAAGGTTGCTTAAGCAATCATCAAAAGAAGTTCCATAAACGGAGAAATCATCCATGAAAACATCAACAATCTTTTCAAGTCAGAGAATATAGCAGTCATACATCTTTGAAAGGTAGCAGGTGCATTACATAAACCAAAAGGCATACGTCTATAAGCAAAGGTACAAAGAGGGCAAGTGAAAGTGGTCTTTTCATGATCCTCTTTTGACACAGGTATTTGAGAGAAACCAGAATAACCGTCTAGAAAGCAAAAATGTGTATGTTTGGATAATCTTTCTAGCATTTGATCAATAAAAGGTAAAGGGTAATGATCCTTTTTATTAGCTTTATTTAGTTTGCAAAAATCAATTACCATTCTATAACCTTTAACAATTCTTTGTGGGATCAATTCATCTTTATCATTAGTAACAATAGTAATACCTCCCTTCTTAGGGACACAACGGACAAGACTTACCCACTGACTATCAGCAACGGGATAAATTATACCTGCCTCCAGAAGCTTTACTATTTCCTTCCTTACCACTTCTTTCATCTTAGGATTTAACCATCGTTGGTGATCAACAATCGGTTTAGCGTCTTTCTCCAATTTTATTTTGTGTTGGCACAAGGTGGGACTAATGCCCTTAAGATCATCAAGAGTATATCCAATAGCAGCACAGTGCTTCTTCAAAGTTTTCAATAATTTCTCTTCTTCTTGCTCTGAAAGGTTAGCACTAATAATAACAGGATATATCTTCTTTTCATCAAGTTAAGCATATTTAAGATTATCAGGTTATGGTTTAAGCTCAAACACGGGATCACCCTTGGGTGGAGGAGGTTCCCCTAGAATTTCAACAGGTAAGTTGTGTTTCAGAATAGGTCCCTATTTAAAGAATACTTCATCTATTTCCCTTCTTTCATTCATAAACATATCATTTTCCTGGTCTAGCAAATATTGTTCTAAAGGATCATTAGGAGGCACGGTTATAGAAGCAAGACCAATAATTTCATCTTTACTAGGAAATTCTTTATCATGGGGTTGTCTATGAAATTTAGCAAAATTAAAATCATGAGGCATGTCCCCTAATCCAATAGTAACAATATCCTTTTCACAGTCTATCCTAGCATTAACGGTATTCAAGAAGGGTCTACCAAATATAATGGGACAAAAGTTATCTTGTGGGGAAGCAAGAACAAGAAAATCAGTAGGATATTTAATTTTCCCACACAAGACTTCAACATCTCTAACAATCCCAACGGGTGAGATAGTATCTCTATTGGAAAGCTTAATAGTAACATCAATATCTTCTATCTCGGCAGGTGCAATATCATGCATAATTTCTTCATATAAAGAATAAGGTATTGCACTGATACTAGCAATATCACATAAACCATGATAGCAATGATCTCCTATTTTAACAGAAATAACAGGCATGCCAACAACAGGTCCATTTTTATCTTTAGTATCAGATTTAGCAATTCTAGCAGCTTCATCACAGAAGTAAATAACATGGCCATCAATATCATCAACCAAGAGATCTTTAACCATAGCAATACTAGGTTCAACTTTAATTTGCTTAGAGGGTTTGGGTGTTCTAATATTACTTTTGTTGACCACAGTTGAAGCTTTAGCATGATCCTTTATTCTACAGGGAAAGGTGGTTTCTCAATATAAGCGGTAGGAACAATAGGATCAACATTATAAGTGATAATCTTTTCTTCAACTTTAATAGGTTCAACTACTTTTACTTTAATGGGAGGATGATATTTTAACCACTTCTCCTTAGGGAGATCAACATGAGTAGCAAGTGATTCACAGAAAGAAGCTACTATCTCACAGTCAAGTCCATATTTAGTGCTAAATTCACGGAAAACATCGGTAGCCATAAAAGATTTATCACAATCAAACTTAGGTGTTATACCTGACTCCTTACCTTCATCGAGTTCCCAATATTCAGAGTTGCATTTAATTCTTTCCAATAAATACCATTTGAATTCAATAGTCTTCATCATAAAAGAACCAGTACAAGAAGTATCGAACATGGAGCGATTATTGAGAGAAAGCCGAGCATAAATTTTTTGAATAATAATAATTTCTCTTGAGAGCTCGTGATTGGGGCATGAACATAACATTGACTTAATCCTCCCCCAAGCTTGAGTGATGCTTTCTCCTTCACGGGGCCAAAAATTATATATATAATTACGATCACGATGAACCAGATGCATAGGATAAAACTCCTGATGAAATTCCAATTTCAATCGATTGTTGTTCCATGATCCAATATCATCACATAGCCTAAACCATGTCAATGCCTTTCCCTTCAAAGATAAAGGGAAGACCTTCTTCTTGATAACATCCTTGGGCATACCTACAAGCTTAGATAATCCACAAACTTCATCCACATAGATTAGGTGCATATCGGGATGTAATGTTCCATCTCCTGTAAAAGGATTAGCTAGCAGTTTCTCTATCATACCCGAAGGAATTTCAAAGTAAACATTTCCAGTAAGTTCAGTAGGTTGAGGAGCAACTCTTTGATCTACTGGTCGGGGTGAAGATACCCCGAACAAGCCCCTCAAAGGATTATGTTCCATAGTAACAAGTGACAGTAAATTTCAGCACACTATATAAATTTTTCCTTACCAAATTCCACCTACCAAAGGCGCTTCACTCCCCGGCAACGGCGCCAGAAAACAGTCTTGATGACCCACAAGTATAGGGGATCTATCGTAGTGCTTTCGATAAGTAAGAGTGTCGAACCCAACGAGGAGCAGAAGGAAATGACAAGCGGTTTTCAGTACGGTATTCTCTGCAAGCACTAAAATTATCGATAACAGATAGTTTTGTGATAAGGTAATTTGTAACAGGTAACAAGTAATAAAAGTAAATAAGGTGCAGTAAGATGGCCCAATCCTTTCTGTATCAAAGAACAAGCCTGGACAAACTCTTATATAAAGGAAAACGCTCCTGAGGAGACATGGGAATTATCGTCAAGCTAGTTTTCATCACGCTCATATGATTCGCGTTCATTACTTTGATAATTTGATATGTGGGTGGACCGGTGCTTGGTACTTCCCTTCCTTGGACAAGCATCCCACTTATGATTAAGCCCTATTGCAAGCATCCGCAACTAAAAACAACTATTAAGGTAAACCTAACCATAACATGAAACATATGGATCCAAATCAGCCCCTTACGAAGCAACGCATAAACTAGGGTTTAAGCTTCTGTCACTCTAGCAACCCATCATCTACTTATTACTTCACAATGCCTTCCTCTAGGGCCGTCATGTAGTCGAGGTTCACATAACACCACTAGAGGAAACACAACATACATCTCATCAAAATATCGAACGAATACCAAATTCACATGACTACTTATAGCAAGACTTCCCCCATGTCCTCAGGAACAAACGTAACTACTCACAAATCATATTCATGTTCAAAATCAGAGGGGTATTAATATGCATAAAGGATCTGAACATATGATCTTCCACCAAATAAACCAACTAGCATCAACTACAAGGAGTAATCAACACTACTAGCAACCCACAGGTACCAATCTGAGGTTTTAGGACAAAGATTAGATACAAGAGATGAACTAGGGTTTTAGAGGAGATGGTGCTGGTGAAGATTTTTATGGAGATTGACCCCCTCCCGGTGAAAGGATCGATGGTGATGATTTCCCCCTCCCGGAGGGATGTTTCCCCGACAGAATAGCTCCGCCGGAGCCCTAGATTGGTTTCGCCAGGTTCCGCCTCGTGGCAGCGGTGCTTCGTCCCGAAAGCTCGCTTATGATTTTTTTCTAGGAAAAAAGACTTCATATAGCCAAAGATGGGCACCAGAGGCCTGCCAGGGGGCCCACGAGGCAGGGGGCATGCCCCCCACCCTTGTGGACGGTGGGTGGCCCCCCTCTGGTGCATTCTGCGCCCAATATTTTTTATATATTCCAAAACTGATTTCCGTAGAGTTTCAGGACTTTTGGAGTTGTGCAGAATAGGTCTCTAATATTTGCTCCTTCTCGAGCCCAAAATTCCAGCTGCCGGCATAATATGATTTTATTTATTTTATCTTCAATTATTTCCATTATAAAAATATGAGAGAGGGAATAATATGACTTTCCAAACTAAAGAAATATTGAGGATTTAATAAAAAAATCAAATAATTTTTTATTTGGAGTTTTTGCTATTTTATTTGAATTTAGCAAAAATTGCACGTTTTTCAAAACTGCATTTTAGGGCCAAGAAAATGTTCACCTTGTTCTAAATATTTTATTTGGAAGATGAAAGTTTATTTTGGTATTTTTAGTTTTTTATTTATTTTTCTAGAATTTTATTTCTGTTCGGCGAAATTGTTTAAAGAAAACGCACGCGCGCCCGACTGGGCAGAAGCCCAGCCGAGCCAGGCCGGCCCGCCGCCGCTGTCGCCTTCCCCGCGCGCCGCCGCCGCAGAGTCCGAGCCGGAATCCACCTCCCGCCGCCACTGCCCTGTCCCCTCCCCCAAGCCGTCGCACCACCGCCGCCGCCGCCGCCGCACTTGCCCGCCACCGGAGCCGCCCGCCCCGCCGCCTTGTGCCGCCGCCGCCGACGCCTGCCGCCGACGCCGGAGCCTGCCGCCCCTCGCCACCTTGCCGGAGCCGCCCCGCCCCGCCGGAGAGCCTCGCCGGCGGTACCGCCCAAGCCACCGCCGCCGGACCAATTTTTTTTTAAGAAAACTACTTTGTTTTTTTTTAAAAAACCCCTAGATTTGTTTTTTTATTAGATCGGTTTTATGTTTTTTTAGGGTTTATTTTTTTAGCGTGCGTTCGCCCGTTCGTTTGTTTTAACAAACGTTCTTCGCCGTTTAGTTTCAGTTAACGAACGTCCGTTCGTTAATCTGTTCGTCAGTTTTTCTTTTTCTCGGATTATTCCGCGATTATTCCGATCGCGATTTCTGATCCGATTTTCGTTTCAGTTTATCTTTTCGCTCGTTTATCGGAATCAGGCGATTCAACCACCTAGAGTTTCGTCTCGAAACCCTCTTTCCATTTAATCTACTCAAACAAGTTTTTGCTTCTGTAAAATTTGACTTAGGTCCAGATTAGTAAACGAAGCTTGTTTTGTTCGCCGTTTGATTTTTCGTTGTTTCGTTTGATTTGATTCTTTTTGCAAACCGGAGTTCTTAAGTTGAACTTTCTGGTTAGATCTCTTATTTGAATTTTACCTGTGTATTAGATGAGTACTTATTGTATGCTTGTTTGTTTGTTTGCTTGCGATAGAGTACCTGGATTGCGCCGCTTGCTACTTCGAATCCCTAGGTTTCACGGATCATCAGCAAGGCAAGTAACACTTTGATCATACCTCTTTACTACCCAGTATTATTGCATTAGATCAATCCTCAAACAATTGCATGATTAAGATTTGATTAATATGTGGGTTTTGGGAAGTGGTTGAGGTAGTATCTATTACCAGTTTTATTATCAAACCCTTGGGAGTTACTTCTACGTTTGCTTATTATGCCATGCTATGCTAGTAGACGTGGATTGGGTGAGTCAATATCCATGACAGATGTGAGATTGTTATTTAATGGTTTATTTAAGGTGGCAACTTTAATACACATCTGGGTGGATTGAGGCACTTGGGTATTCTAGGATTGCCTATTTGTTTTTGGACCGCCACCCAGGCTCAAAGGGATCATAAGATTATTCATGCTAGAAACTTCCGTGTGCAGCCACATGCTATTATGGGCTCTAGCATAGTTGATTAAGTCGTGCGAACTCTTACAGTGGTAGACTAGTAGATGTAGGGGATGTAGGTTGGTACGGTCTACCCAATCGTAAGGTGCTAGCGCTTCCGAAAGACTATGTCTCGGTCATCCGTTTCTCAAACACCATGTAGTGCGAGAAAACAAATGGAGGAGATCGATTCTTGTGGGGAAAAGTGTGCAACCTCTGCAGAGTGTACAAACTAATCATGATTAGCCATGTCCCCGGTTATGGAAGTTTTGAGTATCTAGTACTTGGATTATCATGTGAATCTCATCATGTTACTTTAATTAATGATGTTGGGTTTTTAATGATGATATTTAATTGGGATTGAGAATGCTGTCAACCATTCTCAATGTTTAACAACCACCATGATAGTTAAATAAAATTTACTTCTTTGCAGTAGGGAAAAATTGGCTTTATGCAAAAGCTATAACCATAGAGCTTTTCCCCAGCCATATTATGCATATAGTATAGCTATGTCATTTCATTACTCCTCTATGTGTTACATTGCCAGCATATTCCATGTGCTGACCCATTTTCGGGCTGCAACGTTCATGTTGCAGACTTTTCAGACGATGAGTAAGATGCCTTAGGATCGTGGTCCTATACTCAGTGATGTCGTTGGAGTTGATGGACTCACTTATCTGCCAAGCCTTCCGTTGTTATCGTTATTAGATGGCCTTAAGCCATATTTATTGTAATAAGTTCTCTTTTGAGACATTCGATATAATAATTGTGTGATTGCCACTCTGTTATAAATCCTTCAAGTATTGTGCGTGTCAGCATTACTGATCCAGGGATGACACTGATGCACAGAGATCGAACTGTTTGAGATCTGGTCGCTACAAGATGGTATCAGAG
Organism: Triticum aestivum; assembly: GCF_018294505.1. Lineage (NCBI taxonomy): Eukaryota > Viridiplantae > Streptophyta > Magnoliopsida > Poales > Poaceae > Triticum > Triticum aestivum. The sequence continues at coordinate 243,087,988 of NC_057813.1, forward strand.
CACATGCTGACTGTAGGACACAACCACTAAGCTAAAGCCCTAGATCACTACTCTCTCTCTCTCTCTCTTCTCATTTCTAACTCCTCATCTTTTCTACTCTCTTTTAGGATGGCGGATGCAAGGAACAAGTTCACGCAACCGGATGAAGATACACCCTTTGGACGCCACTTGAAGGAAGTCACTAGATATTTGAACATCGAAGTACCAAGCTTCACCGGGACCTACAACGCCACTTTACCTGAAGAGGAGCGCTGGATGATTCAAGTTCAAGTTCCGGGAAGGACGTTCATGACCGTCACTGAGCCCATAGAGTTTTCCTTCGATGCATCAACCTGGAGTCTAGGAAAGAGCATGGCAGCCCACATCACCATGGGACGCATTGGAGAAGTTTACCACAAGGATCTCAAGGATACTATCTACCAGATTTGTGGGCGCCGGGATGAGCAATGGGAGATGATCAGCACCAGGAAGGATAGATCAATTGCAGCTTTCATCCAGGAGTTAAACTAGCACATTTGACGCCAGGAGAATAGATGTGCGCAGGCATGATAGATCTGAAGAAGGCCATGACCAAAATCATGGAGCTGGAGGAAGAACTCAAGTATACACATGATGGATATGAGGAGGAAATAACAACACTCATGGAGAAGAGCGATGATCTGAAGAAGAAGCTAAAAGTATTCATGGGATTTCCCGCAACTGGAGAAGATGAAGATTGCACCTGTCCAGAGAACTACATCATCATCGACGACACCGACTCGGACCCAGACAATAGTGATGATGACTATGTTGATGAAGCTGGAGCAGATATCATGGAGTCTTCATCGGAGCAGTTTTTCTAGTTGACCACCATAACAGCAGTAGTATTTTCCCCCATATATCTAGCATAGTCTGAGCACTTTTGTAATGATAGATAGACTGTCGTATGCCCTTGCTTGATTGAATGGAGTGTTTGATTGCATTTTTCTCATGTGCATATGGGTAGTTTTTTCCCTCTAGACCTCATTCTATTCTATAGTCTCATCTTTTCTAAACCCTCAGATGCCTCCCAGACATGACAACGGATTTGCTTTTCCACCGGAGCTCACTCAGTTGATCCAGCAGCAGAATGCATTGATGCAGATACTAGTCCAGAATCAGAATCAGGGGAACAACAACAACAACAACCCACCACCACCACCACCTATTGACCACTTAACCCGTTTTCTGAGGCTAAATCCTCCGGTGTTTTCCAGTAGCACCGAGCCGATTGTTGCAGATGATTGGCTTCGCAAGACAGCCAGGGAGTTGACCACCGCAGGATGCACAGATGCGGAGAGGGTGCGATTTACCGCACATCAGCTTGAAGGACCCGCAGCATTATGGTGGGAGAATTTCACAGCCACCTATCCAGTAGACACTGTCACATGGGATCAGTTTCAGCAGGCTTTCCGTACTGCCCATGTTTCAGCAGGAGCTATGGCCATGAAGAAGCATGAGTTTCGCAACTTACGCCAAGGAGGACGTACAGTTGGCCAGTATGTAGATGACTTTAGTAAGCTAGCACGTTATGCCCCAGATGACGTTGCTACGGATGCAGCTAAGCAAGAGAAGTTTCTGGAAGGACTGAATGATTAGCTGAGCATGCAGTTGATGGTAGCAAGTTTCAATAACTACTAGGAGTTGGTGGATCGTGCTCTTATGATTGAAGGGAAGCAGCAGCAGATTGAGAACCGCAAGAGGAAGTATGGACAAGGAAAGTACAATTCTGGAGCTCAGCAGAAGCCACGTTTTACCCCAAAGTTGGGAGGACATTTTCAGCATACCCATGGAGGAGGTAGTTCACATAATCATAATGGCCCCAAGAATGGGAATGGAGGAAGCAACGGCCAGAACCATACCAACCCATCAACCCCAGCTAAGAAAGATTTGAGCCAAGTCACTTGCTTTAAGTGTCAGAAGACTGGACATTACGCCAATGAATGTCCCGAAAGCCAGAATGGGAATGGCAATGGAAGCTCGGGGAAGAAGCCGAACCCTTTCAATAGGGGACAGGTGAACCACGTTAACGTGGAGGAGGTTGAAGCTCAGCCAGATGCAGTAATAGGTAAGTTTTTGGTTAAGTCATTTACTGCACTCGTTCTTTTTGATACTGGTGCATCGCATTCATATATTTCAAGGAGATTTGTGGATAAATATAAACTGTCAACCCAAGCCCTTAGGTCACCCATGTTAGTAACCTCGCTTGGAGAAGAGTATATGGCTAGCCTATGGTGTGATCAGTTACCATTAATGATTGGTAACTACGTGTTTCCCTCGGACCTAATAGTATTGGAATCACAAGGATTGGATGTGATATTAGGCATGGATTGGTTATCGAAGTATGGAGGGAACATTGAATGCGCCAGTAAGACGATTTTGCTTACAATGCCAGAAGGAAGAAGGATCAAGTATGTATCTCGGCATGAGCCGAGGAGGACAAAAGTAAATTCATTAACAGGAGTTGTGCAGGAAGAAGTACCAGTGGTGAAGGATTTTCCTGACGTATTTCCAGAGGAGTTGCCAGGCATGCCACCGGATAGAGACATTGAGTTTTTTATTGAACTTTTGCCAGGCACATGGCCAATATCTAAGAGACCATACAGAATGCCCGCTAAGGATTTGGAGGAAATTAAGAAGCAGATTAAAGAGTTACTGGATAAAGGATATATTCGCCCAAGTTCTTCGCCTTGGGGATCACCAGTACTTCTAGTGGAGAAGAAGGACGGATCATTACGGATGGTTGTTGATTATCGAGGATTGAATGCAGTAACAATCAAGAACAAGTACCCACTGCCGATGATCAATGATCTGTTTGACTGATTGCAAGGAGCTAAGGTATTTTCCAAGATCGATTTGCAATCAGGATACCATCAGTTGAAGATTCGAGAGCAGGATATACCTAAGACGGCTTTTACCACCAGGTATGGGCTGTACGAGTACACCGTTATGTCATTTGGTCTGACTAACGCACCCGCCTATTTCATGAACATGATGAACAAGGTGTTTATGGAGTTTTTGGATAAGTTCTTCATGGTATTCATTGATGATATTTTTGGTCTACTCGAAGAACGAAGAAGAGCATAAGGAGCATTTGCGTTTGGTACTTGAGAAGCTCCGAGAACATCAGTTATACGCCAAGTTCAGCAAATGTGAATTTTGGTTGAAGGAAGTTGGGTTTCTCGGACATGTTATATCCGGAGAAGGAATAGCAGTAGACCCCACCAAAGTTGTCACCGTGACAAATTGGGTAGCACCAACAATAGTTGGAGAGATCCAGAGTTTCCTTGGACTCGCAGGATACTACCCGAGATTTATAGAGAATTTCTCAAAGATTGCAAAACCTATGATGGAGTTGTTGAAGAAGGATACCAAGTTTATTTGGACTGAGGAATGTGAGGCCAGTTTCCAGGAGTTGAAGGAACGTTTGGTTACCTCGCTAGTATTGATTTTGCCAGATCAAAGTAAGGATTATGAGTGTATTGCGACTCTTCACGTCAAGGACTTGGAGCAGTGCTTATGTAGGAGGGGAGAGTTGTTTCGTATGCTTCACGACAGCTGAAACCTCATGAGTTGAATTATGCCACACATGATTTGGAGTTAGCAGCCGTGGTGCATGCATTGAAGACTTGGAGACATTTTCTCATCGGAAACCATTGTGAAGTGTACACGGATCACAAGAGTTTGAAGTACATTTTCACGTAGAAGGAGTTGAATCTCAGGCAAAGGAGATGGTTACCTCATCAAATATTATGACATGAGATTGCATTACCACCCAGGAAAGGCTAACATAGTAGCCGACGCGTTGAGCCGTAAGAGCCATGTCAATACACTAATGACCGGAGAGTTACCGAAGGAGTTAGCCGAGGACCTTCGTGAGTTATGTTTGCAGATAGTTCCGAGAGGCTATGTAGCAGCATTGGAGATTCAATCTACGTTGATGGATAAGATCAGAGAAGCTCAAAAGACTGACAAGGAAATTGCTGATATAAAGGAGAAGATGAGCAAAGGTAAATCTAAAGGATTTCGTGAGGATGAGCACGATACCTTATGGTTTGAAGATCGTGTTTATGTGCCTAATGCCCCAGAGATCAGAAAGGTGATTTTGCAAGAGGCCCATGACTCACCATATTCGATTCACCCAGGAAATACCAAGATGTATTTGTATTTAAAGGATACTTTCTGGTGGACCGGAATGAAGAAGGATACTGCGGAGTATGTAGCAGTTTGTGATGTATGTCAGAGAGTAAAGGCAGAGCATCAGAAGCCATTAGGATTGTTACAACCATTGCCAATACCCGAATGGAAGTGGGATAAACTAGGCATGGATTTCATTACGGGATTTCCCAGGACTCGTTCAGGCTATGACTCGATTTGGGTTATAGTCGATCGTTTGACAAAAGTAGCACATTTCATCCCAGTGAAGACCACGTACACCAGTGCTAAGTTGGCTAAGATATACATGACCAGGATCGTATGTCTGCATGGAGTTCCGAGGAGCATCGTATCAGATAGAGGAACCCAGATTACCTCAAAGTTCTGGAATTAGTTGTACGACACTTTGGGTACCAGGCTAGAGTTTAGCACAGCTTTTCACCCACAGACAGATGGACAGATAGAGAGAGTCAATCAGATTCTGGAGGATATGCTGAGAGCTTGTGTGTTAGATTATGGATCAAGTTGGGATGACAATTTGCCTTATGCAGAGTTTTCTTACAACAACAGTTATCAATCAAGTTTGAAGATGGCCCCTTTTGAAGCCTTGTACGGAAGGAGGTGCAGGACCCCGTTGTCATGGGATGAAGCTGGAGACCACCAGTTGTTTGGACCAGATTTGATCAAGGAGTCTAAACAGAAGGTGAAATTGATTCGTGATAGACTGAAAGTAGCCCAGTCCAGGCAGAAGAGTTATTCAGATTCTAAACGCAAGGATACAGTTTACGAAGTCGGAGACAGAGTTTATCTTCGAGTATCTCCACTTCGAGGAGTTAAGCATTTTGGTGTTAAAGGAAAGTTAGCGTCACGTTTTGTGGGACCATGCAAAGTTTCGGAGCGTGTGGGAGAAGTTGCCTACAAATTGGAATTGCCCGAAGGGTTGTCAGCAGTTCATGATGTTTTCCACGTGTCCTAGTTGAAGAAGTGCCACGCAGAGATGGCTGATATACCGCTGAGAGATACAGTGCCGCTAGAGGCGATTCAGTTGGACAATGATTTGACCTATGAGGAGAAACTAGTTAAGATTCTTGAGTATGCCAGCCGAGTCACCCGCAGCAAGGTTATCAAGTTTTGCAAAGTTCAGTGGAGCCACCACACCGAGGATGAAGCCACCTGGGAGAGAGAGGAAGATCTGCTGAAGGACCACACTCACCTATTTTCTAGCCAACCCGAATCTCGAGGGCGAGATTCATCTTAAGGGGGGTAGGTTTGTAACATCCCAAATTTTCAATTTGGAATGTTATACATTAGATCATCATTGCATATCATATTTTATTGCACCTTGGGTTTGATCCTAGAAATTCTAAGCAACTCAAGGACACTCGGAGAGAGTTGGGGATTTTGTTATTTTCATATTTGAGTTTTCTCGAATTTTGAAAATAGGATCATTTGATTTTATTTATTTTATCTTCAATTATTTCCATTATAAAAATATGAGAGAGGGAATAATATGACTTTCCCAAACTAAAGAAATATTGAGGATTTAATAAAAAAATCAAATAAGTTTTATTTTGGAGTTTTTGCTATTTTATTTGAATTTAGGAAAAATTGCACGTGTTTCAAAACTGCATTTTAGGGCCAAGAAAATGTTCGTCTTGTTTTAAATATTTTATTTGGAAGATGAAAATTTATTTTGGTATTTTTAGATTTTTATTTATTATTCTAGAATTTTATTTCTGTTCGGCGAAATTGTTTTAAAAAAACGTGCGCGCGCCCGACTGGGCCAAAGCCCAGCCGAGCCAGCCCGGCCCGCTGCCGCCTTCCCCGCGCGCCGCCGTCGCTGAGTCCGAGCCGGACTCCGCCTCCCGCCGCCGCTGCCCTTCCCCCTCCCCCAAGCCGCCGCACCCCCTCCCTTAAAATACCCGGCCCGGGGCCCCCTAGGGAGCCCCAAGCCGCAGCCGCCGCCGCCGTACTTGCTCGCCGCCGGAGACGCCCGCCCCGCCGCCTTGTGCCGCCGCCGCCGCCTGCCGCCGCCGTCGGAGCCGCCCCACCCCGCCGTCGGAGCCCCGCTGCCCCTCGCCACCCCGGCGGAGCCGCCCCGCCCCGCCGGAGAGCTTCGCTGGAGGTACCACCCAAGCCGTTGTTGCCGGACCGGGTTTTTTCAAGAAAACCACTTCGGTTTTTTTAAGAAAAACCCTAGATTCATTTTTTTATTAGATCGGTTTTATGTTTTTTTAGGGTTTATTTTTTTAACGAGTGTTCGCCCGTTCGTTCATTTTAACGAACGTTCTTCGCCATTTAGTTTCAGTTAACGAACGTCTCTTCGTTAATCTGTTCGTCAGTTTTTCTTTTTCTCGGATTATTCCGCGATTATTCCGATTGCGATTTCTGATCCGATTTTCGTTTCAGTTTATCTTTTCGCTCGTTTATCGGAATCAGGCGATTCAAGTGACTAGAGTTTCATCTCGAAACCCTATTTCCGTTTAATCTAGTCAAACAAGTTTTTGCTTCTGTAAAATTTGACTTAGGTCCAGATTAGTAAACGAAGCTTGTTTTTTTCGCCGTTTGATTTTTCGTTGTTTCGTTTGATTTGATTCTTTTTGCAAACCAGAGTTCTTAAGTTGAACTTTCTGGTTAGATCTCTTATTTGAATTTTACCTGTGCATTAGATGAGTACTTATTGTATGCTTGTTTGTTTGTTTGCTTGCGATAAAGTACCCAGATTGCGCCGCTTGCTACTTCGAATCCCTAGGTTTCACGGATCATTAGCAAGGCAAGTAACACTTTGACCATACCTCTTTACTACCCAGTTTTATTGCATTAGATCAATCCTCAAACAATTGCATGATTAGGGTTTGATTAATATGTGGGTTTTGGGAAGTAGTTGAGGTAGTACCTATTACCAGTTTTATTATCAAACCCTTGGGAGTTACTTCTACGTTTGCTTATTATGCCATGCTATGCTAGTAGACGTGGATTGGGTGAGTGAATATCCATGACAGATGTGAGATTGTTATTTAATGGTTTATTTAAGGTGGCAACTTTAATACACATCTGGGTGGATTGAGGCACTTGGGTATTCTAGGATTGCCTGTTTGTTTTTGGACCGCCACCCAGGCTCAAAGGGATCATAAGATTATTCATGCTAGAAACTTCCGTGTGTAGCCACATGCTATTATGGGCTCTAGCATAGTTGATTAAGTCGTGCGAACTCTTACAGTGGTAGACTAGCAGATGTAGGGGATGTAGGTTGGTATGGTCTACCCAATCGTAAGGTGCTAGCGCTTCCGAAAGACTATGTCTCGGTCATCCGTTTCTCAAACACCATGTAGTGCGAGAAAACAAACGGAGGAGATCGATTCTTGTGGGGAAAAGTGTGCAACCTCTGCAGAGTGTACAAACTAATCATGATTAGCCGTGTCCCCGGTTATGGAAGTTTTGAGTATCTAGTACTTGGATTATCATGTGAATCTCACCATGTTACTTTAATTAATGATGTTGGGTTTTTAATGATGATATTTAATTGGGATTGAGAATGATGTCAACCATTCTCAATGTTTCACAACCACCATGATAATTAAATAAAATTTATTCCTTTGAAGTAGGGAAAAATTGGCTTTATGCAAAAACTGTAACCATAGAGCTTTTCCCCAGCCATATTATGCATGTAGTATAGCTATGTCATTTCATTACTCCTTTATGTGTTACATTCCCAGCATATTCCATGTGTTGACCCGTTTTCGGGCTGCAACGTTCATGTTGCAGACTTTTCAGACGACGAGTAAGATGCCTTAGGATCGTGGTCCTATACTCAGTGATGCCGTTGGAGTTGATGGACTCACTTATCTTCCAAGCCTTCCGATGTTATCGTTATTAGATGGCCTTAAGCCATATTTATTGTAATAAGTTCTCTTTTGAGACATTTGATGTAATAAGTGTGTGATTGCCACTATGTTATAAATCCTTCAAGTACTGTGCGTGTCAGCATTACTGATCCAGGGATGACACTGATGCACAGAGATCGGACTGTTTGAGGTCTGGTCGCTACACGGCATTCTCCCGCTTCATGTAAACCTTGTAAAATAAGAGAGAATAGGCATACGTATTATGACATAATGTGTAATAACAGCCCATAATGGAATAAATATTGATATAAGAGCATGATGCAAAATGGACGTATCAAGCTGCTTATATATTGGGCATCAATATCTATAGAGACATATCAAGACGCTTAATTGGACTTTCACAAAGCACATACCTTGATAAAGTTTTGAATAAGTTCCAAATAGATTAGTCAAAGAAAGGGTTCTTGCATGTGTTACAAGTTGTGAAGTTGAGTCAGACTCAATGCCCGACCACTTCAGAAGATAGAGAGAAAATGAAAGTCATTCCCTATGCCTCAGCCATAGGTTCTATCATGTATGCATTGTTGTGTACCATACCCTATGTGTTTCTTGCTATTAGTTTAGCAGGGAGGTACCAAAGTAATCCAGGAGTGGATCACTGGATAGCAGTCAAGAACATCTTGAAATACCTGAAAAGGACTAAGGATATGTTTCTCGTTTATGGAGGTGACAAAGAGCTTGTCATAAATGGTTACGTTGATGCAAGCTTTGACACTGATCCGGATGACTCTAAGTCACAAACTGGATACGTATTTATATGAATGGTGGAGCTGTCAGTTGGTGCAGTTCCAAGCAGAGCATCGTGGCGGGATCTACGTGTGAAGCGAAGTACATAGCTGCTTTGGAAGCAGCAAATGAAGGAGTCTGGATGAAGGAGTTCATATCCGATCTAGGTGTAATACCTAGTGCATCGGGTTCAATGAAAATCTTTTGTGACAATACTAGAGCAATAGTCTTGGCGAAGGAATCCAGATTTCACAAGACAATCAAACACATAAAGAGACGCTTCAATTCCATCCGTGATCAAGTCAAGGAGGGAGACATAGAGATTTGCAAAATATATACGGATCTGAATGTTGCAAACCCATTGACTAATTCTCTTCCATGACCAAAACATGATCAGCACCAAGACTCCATGGGTGTTGGGGATATAACTACTGAATATAAACCGCCCAGGAGGGGCCGGGTTATGCTCATCCGTATTGAAGCCCATGAAGACAAGGAGTATGGCACTTTACTATTGAAGCTTAGAGGCCTAGAGCCCAAGGGTGGATTAGGGCCCATAGACATAAACCACCGTGAAATATGTAACTTGTGTTGTAAGTTAGGGAAAGGTAGAAACCGAGCCGAACACATGTATGAGACGGCCTCGGTATTCTGTAAACCGCCGGGCATCAACCTGTGTATATAAAAGGACGACCCGGCGGCGGTTCAAGGACAAGAAAACAACAACTCGAGAGATAGGTAAAGCGGATTCGCTCCCTGCTCATCGAGACCCCATCAATTCCACCACAACTGGATCATAGGATTTTACCTTCACTGCAAGGGGTTGAACCAGTATAAACTCCCCGTGTCCTTCTGTCCGGTTTAACCTCTTTAAGATAATCTTGTTGTGATGGCTCCACGACTAAGTCCTCTCACTAGGACATCTGACGTGTTAATTCCACGATAGTTGGCGCCCACCGTGGGGATATCGCACGATGGTTTCGAGTTCTTGAAGGGAAACTTTGAAGAACTCAAGGGATACGCGGTTGGCCGGATGACCAAGAGTCATCGCGGCAAGCTCTACATCGACGATGCAGGTTGGGGCCCCGAGGCCAGCTCAATCGAGTACGGGTACCGGGTCCCCTTTGGAGGAATTCACGTATTCATCGGCAAGATTGGCGAACCGGGCCCTGAGCCGGACATCTGCACCGACCTCGTCGAGACGGCTCAGCGTGCGAGCCCTGCCCGGGTTCAGCCTGCCATGAAGTGTGCGTTCGTGGGATTCATCCATGGTGCGGAATCTGAACATGTGTCCGATGGTGAGACGGTCGTTTACTCTTATGGTGAATCATCCACCGGCGAGACCGAGTCACTGTACCAGCTACAAGATAGCCAGTTCGGGGGCTGTTCCGATGGCGACAGTATTCTGGACCCCCTTGAACTGCCAAACCAGGTTGCGATCTTCATGGCTGGAACACAACCCACATTGCAATCTTCAACTGCAGCAGCGATGACTTCCGGATCGGCAGTCGGGGCAGGAGGCCCCGCGCGCTGGTCGACTCAAGTTCTATCTGGTTTATTGGACGCCTGGGCGACATTGTTGACCACAGCAGTTACCCCGGAGACTCAAGATCGGCATAATGCGGAGGTCACAAAGCTGCGAGATCAGATAACTTAGGCCAAGGAGGACTTGGCGGCTGAGGAAACCAGGATGGCTGATGAGCGGGCCGATTTAGATGCCCAGTCACAGCGGATTCAGGCAGAGAATTACCGGCTCATGCTGGATTAGAACGCTTTGTACAACGTGTTGAGGAGGAGGCACCGGTCTCGTCTGCCGCCGGTTTATGAAGCAATGAATCTCTTCAACACGCCAGGAGCAAGACCCAGTAATTCGGCAGCAGTAAACCAGACTGAGGTACCTGGGACAGGAGCGCCGGATCAGCCACGGGCGACGGACCTGCCTCGACAAACAGATAACCCGCCGCAATACATGCCGACCCCGCCGGGTCACTTCTCCACCCCTTTGGATAATATGATTGCCGCGGCGTCCAGATTGGCAGCTATTCCAATGGAGGGCGAGTCTCCAGCGGCGATTGAGACGCGGCGGGCCAGGGATCTCCTTCAAACCGCCATGGTACAACAACAGGCTTATTCATATAGCCGAGACAGAATCCATTCAACCCCTCGCCCGAGCAAGAGTTACAGCAGGCACATTGATGAACCAGTTGTGTCAAGTAGTGCACGGAACCGTGACGCCCCTTGAGGGCCTAATCCGGCACACGGTGGTGCGAATGCTCAGGATGTGGTGGATAATGGTAGAGCGCGTCGGGAGGCAGAGTTAGTAGCGCAGTACGCGAATCATCAACCTACTCCGGTTCGACCGACGACCTCGGTGGAACGAGGACTTGCTTTCAGCTCTTGGGGGGTGTCGTGTCTCACCCCGGCTCTACGCAATGTGCGGTTACCCAAGGATTTCAAGGGCTCGCATAAGGTACCTAATTATACCGCCGATTTACCCCCCGAGTCATGGGTTGAGAGTTATGAGATGGCAATGGAGATGCTGGATGTGGACGAAGCGGCGTGTGTGAAGTACTTCACCATGATGTTGGACAGAACGGCTTGCACTTGGTTAAAGAGTCTGCCCATTAATTCTGTCGGTTCATGGGACGAGTTGAAGGCCCGGTTTATAGCAAACTTCAAAGACATGTGCAAGCAACCCATGTCAATCGTGGATCTAGCCGCTTGTGTCCAAGGAGAAGGTGAATCAACAACTCATTGGGTGCACCAGGTTTCAGAAATCCTGCATTCGTTGGACCGCATCAATGCTGATTCAACAATCATGACATTAGAGGGCAATTGCCAGTTTAAGCCGCTGAAGTTGAAGTTGGGACAACTCAAGCGTCACTGCAATGACATGGGAACACTTATGGCAGCTTTGGTTAAGTATGCTGATTCTGATAGTACCAAGGATCCCGAGTCTGACGATGAGAAGCCGGAGAAGGGATAGAAGAATGTCGGCGCAAAAGGACAACAGCATAACCAGGCGAGTCATGGGAATAACGATAAGCGCAAAGCAGACAATAATTTCGATTTTGTGGCTAACACCAACATATCGGGTAATAATCAGCATCGTAAAGGTAAACCGCCCCCGCGGGGCGGAGGATCAGGTATGAATCTGGAGCGCCTATTGAACCAGCCCTGCCCAAAGCACGGGACGCAAGAGAAGCCAGCTGCGCACCTATGGAAGGATTGCTTTATTATGCGAGAGTTCAAAAACTCGGATCTCTTCCGGTATGATCATGGACCATCTAGCGGTTCAGGACCCGGGTTTCACGGGACGGGCTATGGTGGAGGTAACTCCGGTTCAGGTTTTCAGGGTAATCAAGGTGGACAGGGCAACTAAGGTGGTTATAATCAACAGGGGAATCAACAACAGCAACATTCGGGTTATCAGAGTAACCCGAAGCAGTTGAATGGTGGACAGTATCATGTCTTCACTACTAGCCTGTGCAAGCGTGATCAGAAGCTTCATAAGAGGGCAGTAAACTCCATTGAACCGGTAGTGCCCCGTTATTTGCGCTGGTCTGAACAACCTATTGTGTGGAGTCGAGAAGATCATCCGCCCCGGGTTGATAATCTGGGTCATCTGGCGTTGGTGGTAGCTCCGTAGGTTGGAGGTTATAAATTCAGCAAGGTGCTCATGGATGGAGGGAGCATTATCAACATCTTGTATTATGAAACCTTCCGGCGTATGGGATTAACGGATAAGAATCTTAAGCCGTCAAACACCATTTTCACGGTGTGGTGCCTGGTAAATTGGCCTACCCGGTCGGTAAGATAGCTCTGGAGGTCGCTTTTGGAGATGATCATGATTCAAGGTCAGAGACATTGACTTTTGAAGTGGTAAAAATCAGAAGTCCGTACCATGCCTTGTTTGGACGGCCGATTTATGCTAAGTTCATGGCAAGGCCGTGTTATGTTTATCTACAGCTCAAGATGCCAGGTCATAATGGGACCATCACGGTTCATGGTAGCCACAAGATTGCTTTGGAGTGCGAGGAAGGTGATGTGGCTTATGCTGAGTCGGTTTGTGCAACAGAGGAGTTAAAATTCTATAAAGACAATGTTGACCCGGTGGATATGACTTCTCTGAAGAAACCCACTACAGAGCATGATCCGGCTTTGAAGTTTAAATTGGCTGATGAGACTAAGTTGGTTGATTTTGTTCCTGGCGATTCATCCAAGCAGTTTAGCATCAGCATTAACTTGGATCCAAAATAGGAAAGCATGCTCATCGAGTTCATCCGTGAGAACCGGGACATCTTTGCATGGAAATCTTCTGACATGCCAGGTGTACCGAGGGAACTCACTGAGCACACTCTTAATATTGATCCCAAGTTTAAACCAGTCAAGCAGTTTCTTCGCCGCTTTAATGAAGAGAGACGCAAGGCCATTGGTGAGGAGGTAGCCCGGCTCTTGGCAGCAGGGTCTATTGTGGAGGTTTTTCACCCTGAGTGGTTGGCTAACCCGGTGATGGTGCTCAAGAAGAATGGCACTTGGCGTATGTGTGTAGACTACACAGATTTGAACAAGGCTGGTCCAGCTGATCCTTTTGCCCTTCCCCGTATTGATCAGATAATCGATGCTATGGCGGGTTGTGGGTGGTTGAGTTTTCTGGATGCTTATTCGGGTTATCATCATATCAAAATGGCAGTTAAGGACTAAGAGAAGACGGCTTTTATAACTCCCTTTGGATCCTTCTGCTATGTATCTATGCCTTTTAGACTCAAGAGTGCCCATGCGACTTATCGGCGGTGTGTGCAGAATTGCCTTCATAATCAAATTGGGCGCAATGTTCATACTTATGTGGATGATATCGTGGTGAAGTCCAGGAAAGCAGAAACACTAATAGCTGATTTGCAAGAACTTTTGACAATCTGAGGGTTTATAAGATGATGCTTAATCCGGCTTAGTGTGTTTTTGGTGTGCCAGTAGGCAAGCTACTGGTTTTTTTGGTGTCTAACAGAGACATTGAAGTTAATCCGGAAAAGATCAAGGCTATTACATCCCTGGCTAAACCGATGTGTATCAATGATGTTCAAGGACTGGCGGGTCATATTGCAGCGCTGAGCCGGTTTATCAGTCGATTGGGAGAGAAGGCCATCCCTCTTTATCAGATGATGAAGAAAACAGACATTTTTTTCTGGAGTGATGCTGCTAATGCGGCGTTTGAAGATCTCAAGAAGCAGTTAGCCGAACCGCCCATCCTTGCTGCCCCCATTGATAAGGAACCATTGCTGTTATACGTGGCTGCTAACGCCCGGGCAGTCAGCGTGGCTATTGTGGTGGAGCGCAAAGAGGCTGGTAAGGAGTATCCGGTTCAACGGCCGGTTTATTATATCAGTGAGGTACTTATCGAGTCCAAACAGAGATATCCCCATTGGCAGAAGCTGGTTATGGAGTGTTTATGGTGAGCCGGAAGCTTAAGCAATACTTTCAAGGCCATCCCATCATTGTGGTCAGTTTTGCTCCATTGGGAGATATCATTCAGAACAGGGAGGCGACTGGCCAGGTTGCTAAGTGAGCTATTGAGCATGGACCTCACGGGTTAAAATATATGCCTCATACTGCTATCAAGTCCCAAGCGCTCGTGGATTTCATCAACGACTGGACAGAGTTACAGGCACCGTAGGATAAACCAGATAACACATACTGGATTATTCACTTTGATGGATCCAGACAATTGGAGGGCTCGGGGGGCTGGAGTGGTTCTTACTTCCCCCCGAGGTGACAAATTTTGTTATGTTCTCCGCTTAATGTTTCCCTGTACTAACAATGCAGCTGAGTATGAGGCCTTGCTCCACGGTCTTTGGATGGCTAAGGAGATGAACTTAATCCGGGTATGTTGCTTTGGCGACTCCGATTTAGTGGCTCAGCAAGTATCTGGTACGTGGGACTCCAAGGATCCACTTATGGCGGCTTATCAGCGTGAGGTGGATATCATTGCCAGTCACTTCAAGGGTTACCAGGTCGAGCACATTGATCGGCGCAAGAATGAAGCGGCGGACGCTCTAAGCCGGCTCGAATCCCAGCGTAAACCGGTGCCGCCTAATGTTTTTCTTGATGTTCTGCATAATCCGTCGGTCAAGATACCAACGAAGGAGGATCTGGCTATTCCTGACCCGGAGGCTCAATTGGTGCCAGTTCTTCATGATATCCCTGATTGGACAGTGCCATACCTGGCGTATATGACCTGGGGCGAGTTACCTGAGGACAAAGTTTTGGACAGACAGATAATCCGGCGGTCCAAGTCCATGACAATTGTCAGTGGCGAGTTACATCATTGCAGTGTTTCAGGGGCGTTTCAGCGTTGTGTTTCTCCTGAAGAAGGCGGTGAGATCTTGCGTGAGATCCACGAAGGAGATTGTGGTCATCATGCCGGTTCAAAATCTTTGGTGGCTAAGGCTTTCCGGTACGGTTTTTATTGGTGAACGGCTCATGCTGATGCGGAGGATCTGGTCAGAAAGTGTGATGGTTGTCAGAAGTTTTCACGCTGAGCTCATGTTCCGGCCCAGGGATTAAGGATGATTCCAATCACCTGACCATTTGCAACTTGGGGGCTGGATATGGTTGGGCCTTTTAAGAGGTCCAAGAATAAGAAGACCCACCTTCTAGTGGCGGTTGATAAATTCACCAAATGGGTAGAGGCAGAGCCAGTGAGCAAGTGTGATGCGGCCACGGCGGTTCAATTCATGAAAAAGGTGATCTTCTGTTTTGGTTTTCCACACAACATTATAACAGATAATGGCACGAATCTCTCCAAGGGTGCTATGGAAGA
This sequence comes from Triticum aestivum, assembly GCF_018294505.1. NCBI lineage: Eukaryota > Viridiplantae > Streptophyta > Magnoliopsida > Poales > Poaceae > Triticum > Triticum aestivum. The sequence continues at coordinate 243,103,609 of NC_057813.1, forward strand.
GTTATGTCAACGTGAGCACATCCGGCTTGATGTGTCATCAGTGGCTCACCCCCAGTCTAATGGTCAAGCGGAGAGAGCTAATCAAGAAATCCTGAAGGGTATCAAGCCCCATCTTATGTTCCCTTTACATAGGACGTCGGGTTGTTGGGTGGAAGAGTTGCCTTCCGTTTTATGGAGCATTAACACCACCCCCAATAGATCTACGGGTTACACACCCTTCTTCATGGTTTATGGAGCGGAAGCAGTTCTCCCAAGTGATATTCGCCATGACTCGCCCTGAGTGGAAGCTTATGTTGAAGCATACAATGAAAGAGCATGCCAAGATGCATTGGACCTGTTAGATGAAAAATGGGATATTGCGGCAGCTCGTTCGGCGATTTATCAGCAAAACTTGCGGCGTTATCACAGCCGTCGGGTCAAAACCAGAGCTTTTCAGGAAGGCGACTTAGTGCTCTGGCTTATCCAGGAGCAAACGAATATGCACAAGTTATCCCCACCTTGGGAAGGGCCCTTTGTGGTCAGCAAGAATCTGAACAACGGGTCATACTACCTCATCGATGTTCGAGAGCACAAAGACTCACGCAAGTCGGAGGAGGAGACTCATCGACCGTGGAATATTGCTCATCTCCGGCCTTACTATACCTGAGCCATAGGCTCCTATCATGTATATATTTTTGACAATGTACATATTATGATCAATAAATAAACCGGCATCCTCGCTAAAGCGGGGCCTCTGCCTTTTCGTCTTATATGTCTTCTTGGTTACATGGGGGTTTGTGCTTATAAAGCAGAGTTCTAATTACCCATTAAACTGGCTTATAAAGCCATAAAAAAGCTTGGGGGCTTCACACCCAAGGGACCAAAGAGAGTCTGTTGCCACACACAACTCAAACATAGGTACCCATTGAGCACAGCTCACAATGTTACCTGGGGGCTCTTTGTGCACAGCAAAGAGTTTTAAAGGACCCTTGTAATAGGCTATCAAGCCAGGCTTGGAAGCCAAGTGTATTCACCTAAAACCCCGGGTTAACCTGCCTTCATCAAGTAAGCCACTCCGTCCAGGTAATCTTGGTATGACCCGCCGAATGTTTGACAAGTCAATCTCATACAGACCCTGAACTTGTCAAAGTTAAAATGACGATTGGTTAACGTGAGGTCCATCTTAAAAGGCTTTGTAAAATGGTTTAACTCAGTGGCCTGGCAGCCCATGAAATGCCTCGAATTTGGGCCTGGAAGCCCTTGAAAAGCCTCGACTACAAGTTTTTTCATTTGCTTTTATTTGCCAAAGTTTTTTTTCCTTTGATAAGATTTTGAGGTAAACCGGCGTCTATTGACCCGGCCTGACTAAAAGTCACCAATATAACCCGGTGTTTGTTAACCCGGCGTGGCTTTCAACTATCAGTTGTTAGTACAGAACCGATTATAAACCGGTGTTTGTTAACCCGGTCTGGCATTGAAGTCGCCAGGATGATCATCCGGTGTTTATCATAACCTGGCATGACTTATTTTAAACCAGCACAACATGGTGGGAGTTGTCAACACTCAAATATTTGAGTCATCACCCTTACTACAAGAATGTTGGTAAACCAACAATGTGATTCAATATCACAGGTATGATTTATTTCATATTTCATTATTTTTATAGCCTTGGTTATAAACTCTGGCTTTATATTGGGCATCATAACCCGTCCGGCGGTAAACAACCAGGGCAATTTTAAAGTTTATCACATGCAGAAAACAGGATTGCATAAAACTGTTAAAGATCATAAGCAGATATTGCATATCATGACAGATTGACAGTATCAGGCAAAGTGGCTATGCACGATGGCATAGCAGACCAAGTGTTTAAGCTAGCCTATTACAAGGCGTTTTAACTGCCCAAAAGGATAATTGTTTCTCATAAAGATGACAGTGCACAAACGATAAACCGGCTTCCAGGTTACAATTCTTCTTCAGCTTGATGTGAAGGTTGCGGATCATCCTGTGCTGGTTCACCCTCCGCCTCCCCACCCAGTGGCTGGAAGTCAATGGTTGCCCAGTCAATTACAAACAAAGCTCGGAAGACAGCTTCATCGCTTATAAGATCTGACGGTTCAACATCAGGGGCATAAGTATGCTTACGGATTGGCGGGATTACATTTTGTGCTTCATAAACCGACGCATCAATCTGTTTGTTGTCTGCGTCATAGATGGACCGGTGGAAAGACAAATCAGTCTCTTCGGTCAGTTTACTTGCAAGCGGACGCATTTCCTTTGTTAAAGCTCTAAGGGCATCATTGTCAAATTCTGACCCATCTTCTTTTTGGCTAGGATAGCCATTCCCAATGTCTTCCGGATCAAGATCAACTATCCAAGCCTTAGCCTGAGTCAGTGCAGACAGTGCGCCGACCCTTGCAGCAAATCTCTTCATCTCTTCTAGCTGGGCAGGTGTCATGGATAGCTTGGTCAATGTGTCCTTGATTAAAGTTGGCGGCGGTTTATTGTACGAGGCTGTGCAGATGACCTGTTGAGCATCGGTATATAACTGCTCTATCAAGGTATAGGCAGCCTTCAGTTTCTTGTGCATATCTAAGCCGAGATGGCAACACGGCTACCTGTAATGGTTACAATATTATTGTTAAACCGGCGGTTCCAAGGATGATTAAGTACGGTTCATGACAAGGCTATTTACCAAAGATGGCAGAAGTCATAGCATTGATTTGCCGCTTTAAGCCAGTCAGCTCTTTTGCCACCGGTTTAAGGGCCGCTTCAGCATCCTCCGCCCGCTTTAGCAAAGTGGCTTTTTCAGCCTCCCAATCTACTCGCTCGCCTTTGAAGCCATCCTTCAATTGCTACATGGCTTTTAAAGCGCCTTTCAGCTCTTCTTTGGCCTTGGAAGTTTCGGCTTGCTGGGACTTGATGTTTTCCTGGAGATCGGTGATTTGAGAATCTTTGTTGGTCAAGTCAGCCTGCAAAAGATAGACAATAAGTTGGTAATACTTTTTTCAAAGTCCCAAGCACATAACACATTATATACTTGGCACTTGGGGGCTAATGCATATCGGATCAATTCAAGGTTATCAAATTTCTCAGCAAACCGGATCATATTGATGATTGAAAGGAATATTGGAAACTACATTACATAAGATATACTGGTTTATCTTAAAGGTATAAACCGGTCTACAGGGGTTACACAGCAAAAGCCGATATCTTTCCACTACAAGTCCCGGTTCACATTCACATTGATGAACCGACCCTTGGGGGCTACTGGAGTTGATAATTGAAACAGGTTCTAAGGAAAAGGAACTTGTGCAAAGGAATGAGTATTTACCTCATATCGCTCTTTCATTAGGCCTACTAAACCGGCTTCATAGTCGCGGCTTGTATACAGACGGTTTAAATATCCAGAGTGAATGTCCTCAGCAGAGAGGTGGGCATAGCTTGACAAATCTGTTTTCCACTTTCCCTTGTCCACAGCAGAAAATTCTTCTTTTGCACTATGCTTTGATAAAGCGACAGGATTGCCAGGAGCAGTATGGCCAAAGCAAGTAATCACAACATCATCTGTCATGCCTTCCACAGTCTAATCTGGGCTTGACGGTTTAGCAGACGTTCTTGCTGGGCTTGGTGGATCGGCAGCTGGGATTGGCAGATCAGCAGGCTGGCTTGTTGGATTTATTTCTGGTGGATCAACAAAAGTATCCTGACCCTAAGGTACTGGATCATCTAGAGCAATGTCAGCATTTTGATCAAGAGCCTTTGAGGTCCTCTCTGGTTCAGTGGCCGGATTATCATCAGTTGGTGTAGTCAGCTTGGCTTTTTTACTATGTCTGGCTTTGGCACTAAAAAGAACAAATGCAGAGGTTAGTACAATAAACCGGTGCAAGGCATAAAAATTAAATCTATTATGCTTACCCAGGAACGGTCTTGAGTGGAGGCATCTGGGTGGTGGATGAATCGCCGGAGGATGAATGGGAGGTTCCCTGATAATTCGAATCAGACGGATTAAGAGGATATCGGAAGTAACCCGCCTTAGGATAAAGTATATTAAAAGAACAAGAGACCTCTTGACGGCGTTTGCGAACCAGAGAGTATGGTAAACTGGAGGATGTAACTTGTTGACCGCTATGCCGAGTGGTGTGGCGAGTTTCATGCTGTTGTGTCTTCAAAGAAAAGTGCAGATCCAAATAAGCAAGAGGGTGTGAACATTTTACTTTTCGGACTGCTCGACGAAGTTTTGGTACTGGCGCATGATTTGAGTCGGAGGATAGAACAATTACCTCTACATCACCAGCGTGGCTAGCTTCCGCATCATCCTGATAACAATCATTGTCAATGAGGTGTATGAAAAAAGAACCAAGAGAGTCAAGTTCTACCTCTGACTCCAGGTCATCAAGCTCTTCATCATTGGGCAGATCAGCAGCTTTGGTGGTTTTCTTCTTTGCTGGCCTCTTTGTAACCCTGGTCTTGATGCGGGGTGCCCTCACCGGTTTATCCCGCGATTTCCTTTTCCAGAACAGATCATCGCTCTGCGCAGATGGACAACAAGTTATAAAGAAATAATCAAGGTGGAATGGATTAAAGCAAAAATAAGACAACTCTTACAGCTAGCGGTTTGTTAGATGCATAGAAGGGACTAAGCCCTACTCTGCTACAGGCAGCCACCGCTTCATCAAGCATTTTCTTGACGGCTTCGGTGACTTCATCATCCGTGAGCTGGATGTCAACATGATGCTGAGGATCTTTTAGATCCCCTGTATATTCACACATTAAACCGGGGCGCTAGCTTAAAGGCAAGATACTCCAAGACACCCAGCAGCGAACGAAATCAATGCCTGTCAGGCCATTGGCAACAAATGCTCTGATTTTTGCTAGCTGAGGGGCATATTTTGACCTTTCCTTGGCAGTAAGTCACAGAGGAACCAGATGAGTTTTGGTAAGCCGGTATGCACGATAACTCGACAGAGGATTTTCATTGTCTAGAGCTGTATTGCGGCAGTAAAACCAAGTCTAATTCCAGTCCTTGGGGTGGCTATGATGTTTGGCATGAGGGAAGTGGACATCCTTTCTCTTCTGGATTGAAACACCCCCGAGTTCAGTGTTGGGCCCGTCCGTAAATTCAGTACGGCGGTTTAAGTAAAAGAAGTCCTGAAATAGTTCCACAGTGGGTTCCTCTTGTAGATAGACTTTGCAAAATACTTGAAAATTGCATATATTGGACACAGAGTTCGGTCCAATATCTTGAGGGTGGATCTGGAAGCTGGCAAGCACATCACGAAAGAATTTTGATCCAGGAGGGCTGAACCCTCGATTCAGATGATCAGTAAAATCAGTCACTTCTCCATTCTGGGGCTCGGGAGGATTTTCTAAACCGGGGACTCTCCAGTGGATGGTTTCTTTGCCCGCTAAAGCGCCAGTCACAACGTACCCAGTCAGTTCCTCTTCAGTAACCCGGGAAGGGACCCAATTGCAAGCATAAAACGATTTGGCCATTTCAACGGAAAGCTGCAAAGGAGGATCAAGGCCGGTTTAACGTTTTGACTGATGCAGATAATCCGGTTTGAAGACAGGAAAAACAAATTGAAACATATGCGCATGATAAACCAGAGTTTTATATTGAGGTTGACTTGGCGGTTTAAGAGAGGGCTAATGGTACCTGGCAGGTTATCATCTTTTAAAAGGTTAAACCGCCTACAATGGTGCAGAAGCTACAGATCTGAAAAATCTCTAAGTATTGCATAAACAGGTTTTGCAAGTTGTGACTATAGTTTTGGATCTACCGCAGTCTTAAAAAGGAGGAAAAATTCAAAACCCTAGGCAGTATCAGCGAAATAGCTAAAGGCCAGATGGGATCTGTTTACTGATAACAGAGATGTTGTGATGAAGAAAAATGAGATCTAGTTATGGTCGCACAGAAACAAAGGTCGTGATTTTATTAAAGGATCCGTGTGACAACAATGAGTATGGATGAGCACTGAAGAACACCGAAGAACAACGAAACCCTAATGGTGGATCTGACGAGAAGAAGAAGAAAGCTTACAGATGTTGAAGGAGGGGCGGAGAGGTGTCGCGTTTCTCTGGTCAGATCAGGTTGATGCAGCGGCCGTTGGTGGTGCAGAAGCGAAGGTCGACGACGGCGGCTGCGCTTGAGTTCTGAGGTGGCGCGAGGAAGATGATGAGGCGAAGGGGCACGAAGGGGAAAGGAAAGGATGACCCTTGGCCCTATTTATAAAGCTAAGGGATAAGTGACAGGTGCGGAAATTGAGGAACCCAAAAAATGGATATCTGACACAGCTGTCGCCTCGATTTTCAGAGGGTTATTAATAAGAAAAGGCGTTTACAGGTTTTTATATGGAGATGATGTCATGACAATTCAGTGCAATCTTAAAAGATGACGTCACGGCGGTTTACCAAGTACATACGGAAATGATGTCATGGCGGTTCACAAGGTTCTTTGAAGATAAAGGAGTTTTTCTAAGGATTGAAGATTGACATGAACAGATTCAAATCAATCTGGGGCCTAATGTTGGTGATATAACTACTGAGTATAAACCGCCCAGGAGGGGCCGGGTTATGCTCATCCGTATTGAAGCCCATGAAGACAAGGAGTATGGCACTTTACTATTGAAGCTTAGAGGCCTAGAGCCCAAGGGCAGATTAGGGCCCATAGACATAAACCGCCATGAAATATGTAACCTGTGTTGTAAGTTAGGGAAAGGTAGAAACCGAGCCGGACACGTGTATGAGTCGGCCTCGGTATTCTGTAAACCACCGGGCGTTAACCTGTGTATATAAAGGGACGCCCCAGCGGCAGTTCAGGTACAAGAAAACAACAACTCGAGAGATAGGTAAAGCGGATTCGCTCCCTGCTCATCGAGACCCCATCAATTCCACCACAACTGGATCATAGGCTTTTACCATCACTGCAAGGGTCGAACCAGTATAAACTCCCCGTGTCCTTCCGTCCGGTTTAACCCCTTTAAGCTAATCTTGTTGCAATGGCTCCACGACTAAGTCCTCTCACTAGGACATCTGACGTGTTAATTCCACGACAGTGGGTGTTAGAATCATTACTATGTAATCTAGATTATTGACTCTAGTGCAAGTGGGAGACTAAAGGAAGTATGCGCTAGAGGCAATAATAAAGTTGTTATTTATATTTTCTTATATCGTGATAAATGTTTATTATTCATGCTAGAATTGTATTAACCAGAAACTTAGTACATGTGTGAATACATACACAAACAGAGTGTCTCTAGTATGCCCCTACTTGACTAGCTCGTTAATCAAAGATGGTTATGTTTCCTGACCATAGACATGTGTTGTCATTTGATCAACATGATCACATCATTAGAGAATGATGTGATGGACAAGACCCATCCGTTAATTTAGCATTATGATCATTTAGTTTTATTGTATTGCTTTCTTCATGACGTATACATATTCCTCTCACTATGAGATTATGCAACTACCGAATACCGGAGGAACACTTTGTGTGCTATCAAACGTCACAACGTAACTGGGTGATTATAAAGATGCTCTACATGTGTCTCTGATGGTGTTTGTTGAGTTGGCATAGATCAAGATTAGGATTTGTCACTCCGAGTACTTGAGAGGTATCTCTGGGCCCTCTCGGTAATGCACATCACTATAAGCCTTGCAAGCAATGTGACTAATGAGTTAGTTGCGGGATGATGCATCGGAACGAGTAAAGAGACTTGCTAGTAACGAGATTGAACTAGGTATGATGATACGACGATCGAATCTCGGGCAAGTAACATACCGATGACAAAGGGAATGACGTATGCGGTTATGCGGTTTGACCGATAAAGATCTTTGTAGAATATGTAGGAGCCAATATGAGCATCCAGGTTCCGCTATTGGTTATTGACCGGAGATGTGTCTCGGTCATGTCTGCATAGTTCTCGAACCCATAGGGTCCGCACGCTTAACGTTCGATGACGATTTGTATTATGAGTTATGTGTTTTGGTGACCGAAGTTTGTTCGGAGTTCCGGATGAGATCACGAATATGACGAGGAGTCTCAGAGGTAAAGACTGATATATTGGAAGGTTATATACGGACACCGGAATGGTTCCGAAGAAGATCAGGGATTTTTCGGAGTACCGGGAGGTTACCGGAACCCCCGGGAAAGTTATTGGGCCTAATGGGCCATAGTGGAGGAGAGGAGACAGGCCACAGGAGGTGCCCCCCCCTTGCCCCAATCCAATCAAGGGGAGGGGGCGCCCCCCCCCTCTTTCCTTCTCCCTCTCCCTCTCCCTCCTTTCCCCTTTCCCCCTCTCCGTTGGAAGGAAAGGGGGGGGCAAATCCTACTAGGTTTGGGGTCCTAGTAGGACTCCCTCCCTTGGTGCGCCTCCCCCTTGGCCGGCCTCCTTCCCCCTCCTTTATATACGTGGGCAGGGGGCACCCCAAAGGCACATCAATTGTTTCTTAGCCGTGTGCGGTGCCCCCTCCACAGTTCACCACCCCGGTCATATTGTCGTAGTGCTTAGGCGAAGCCCTGCGCAAATCACATCACCAACACCGTCACCACGCCGTCGTGCTGACGAAACTCTCCCTTGACTCTCTACTGGATCAAGAGCTCGAGGGACGTCATCGTGCTAAACGTGTGCTGAACACAGAGGTGTCATACGTTCGGTACTTGGATCCGTTGGATCGTGAAGACGTTCGACTACATCAACCGCGTTACTAAACGCTTCCGCTTTCGGTCTACGAGGATACGTGGACACACTCTCCCGTCTCGTTGCTATGCATCTCCTAGATAGATCTTGCGTGATCGTAGGAATTTTTTTGAAATACTGCATTCCCTAACAATTACATGGCAGATCTATATTAAAATTACCATGGTAATTTAATTAAAATTGCTATACTTTGTTTAATAAATTTGTCATGTATGTAAAATAACCGAAATTATGACCAAAATTGCCATGTCGGATGTATTATTATAATTTTCCATGGTATCTTAATTACAATTGCCATGGTTCGTATAATAATTTTGCCATGCATGTAAAAATAATTATTCATCACATATGGCAAAATACATTTGTTCCACTACTGGGGCCAGTGGAAAAATTTACCATGGCAAATGCATATTAAATTTTCCATGTTATTTAAAAAATAAATTGACGGCAAAAAAATTAGTCCCCATTTGGCAAAATGTTGTGTATATGGTAAGGTAAATAAAAATATGGGCAAATTCAGAATGTCCGCATTTCGCATGTGAACATAGAAACACACAATGGGTTTGGACGTCACATCTATATATTGTTGCCATGGTAACCACAAAAAAAACATGTTGCCATGGTTCCTTCAGAATCTGGTTTTTGCCATGGAAACTTAAAAGCATGTTGCTATGCTTAGGATTAAAATTTCCCATGATGGAAAAATTAGTGTAAGTTTGATATGCTAGCAAATTTAGTGTAAAATCGGCATGATTCATCCGAAACAATTTACAATGAAGCTAAAAAAGAAGCATCATAATGCAATTTTCACACACTAATTTGTCATGGTGCCAAAAAAAACATGCTACATGCTGCCATGATGAAAATTTGAAAATCATACCGCCTAAGTTTATTAACAATGTCACCCGTGTGGCATTAATCAAAATTGTTTTGCCAAGGCAAACTACTGTTGCATGATTTGACATAGAGTCAATTACACCACTAGTACCATAACTTGGCATAAAAATTCACTTTAGTGCCAAAACTTATGACATACATTGAAGTGGTGTTATAACTTGGCTTTGGCATACATATACGGTGCAAAAAGCATTTGTATACGGAAATAGTGTTGACTAAGCACGCCACGTGGTGTGGGGCCCGCTATCATCTACTGAACGGTATAGTACAACGTGTGGCCGATTATTTTTTGAAAACCCCTTGGAATTATTTTTCCTAACGAGAAGTTTGTAGACACATGTCAGGTCCATCCGTGAGCGAGCAAATTATATGCAGAAATGAAGCGAGCAAATTATATCCGTGAGCGAGCAAATTAATTGCATTATGATGGAAAATTTAGTGTAAGTTTGATATGCTAGCAAATTTAGTGTAAAATCGGCATGATTCATCCGAAACAATTTACAATGAAGCTAAAAAAAAAGCATCATAATGCAATTTTCACACACTAATTTGTCATGGTGCCAAAAAAAAACATGCTACATGCTGCCATGATGAAAATTTGAAAATCATACCGCCTAAGTTTATTAACAATGTCACCCGTGTGGCATTAATCAAAATTGTTTTGCCAAGGCAAACTACTGTTACATGATTTGACATAGAGTCAATTACACCACTAGTACCATAACTTGGCATAAAAATCCACTTTAGTGCCAAAACTTATGACATACATTGAACTGGTGTTATAACTTGGCTTTGGCATACATATACGGTGCAAAAAGCATTTGTATACGGAAATAGTGTTGACTAAGCACGCCACGTGGTGTGGGGCCCGCTATCATCTACTGAACGGTATAGTACGACGTGTGGCCGATTATTTTTTGAAAACCCCTTAGAATTATTTTTTCTAACGAGAAGTTCGTAGACATGTGTCAGGTCCATCCGTGAGCGAGCAAATTATATGCAAAAATGGCGGCTGATGTGATTTGAACCCATGATCTGGGGCATGAAGGGGTATGCGCCCAACCAATGCACCAAGAACTGTTTTCACTTTTGCGAGGATATGCATCATATATGTTCCTTACACCTTAAGCGGACCGGCCCATTTTGCTCTGACATTTCTTTAAAAAATTGTAAATTATATGTAAGTTATAATTGTGTGTTATAAATTAGTTAATTGTAGAATAAAAATAAATACTTTTATATAATAGATATTTTTTGTTAAGAGCATGAGCATTTTTAATATATATTATATTTTTAAGTATATAGAAAATATAAAATTACTTTGATACTTTTATAGAATATGAAAATTATTATTGCATAATTCTTTTATTTATAATTTAATCATATGGATAATTTATGAAATAATATGGGAATCGTTGTACAATGTAATATTGTTATTATATTATTTATAACATAATATTATAATTTATGTATTTGAATTTCTTAAAAAATAACGCTGTTGGATGGGGTTGTGGCCACGCGCACCTGATGACTACATGTTGCTTGTTTGAATCCCAACAAACTATTTTTACATTATATGAATATATGCGTCTTAAATAATAAACACTTTCATAGAATATATGAGTATTTTTTAAAACTATGGACATTTTTTAACTTATGCATTTATAAAAATATGTAGAAAATTTCTTAAAGCATGAACACTCTACATTAATATCTTGTTAAAACCCTGAAAATTTGAAACTTATTTAAACATTTATTAAAATATGTAGAAAAATATAAAATCCTAAAGCATCACACACGATTAAAAAAACTGCAGAATGGTGAAGGTTCTCCAGCTAGCTTACGGCCATATGATATATAACGTGCGTTTTTTGTTACAATATCAAATGCTTGTGTGCGCAAAGGGTTAGCCATCCGCCCCTTATTGCTGCAGGTCACGTGTTCGAATTCCATAGGCTGTCATTTTTGCACACAATTTGCTACGGATGGACAAACACCTGCCACGGACTTTACTGTGTGAAAGAAAAGAATTCCGAGGGGTTTCCCATAAAATACCAAGCCACACGCCCTACCTCTACCGTTCACTGACTGACAGCGGCCCCACGCCACATGGCGCGCCCAGTCAGCGCCGTGTCTGTATATAAACGTGATTTGCACTGTATATGCACGTCAAAGCCAAATTGTAACACCAATTCAATGTATGCCGTAAGTTCTGGCACTAAAGTGATTTTTCACGCCAAGTTTTAGCACTAGTGGTGTAATAGACTCTTTGACATACTTTTAATGAGTTTTGTCATACTGTCCACATGAATTGTAAGGGATAACAAATACATTCTTTCACTGCATGCTCTTGTTGAAGATCAATTGGCTATGGGAAAAAAATACACCTAGTCGCTGGGATGAAGCCGTGTGGCGGCCATCCGAATGGGCGCCTCATAAATCAGAGGGAGCGGTGGAGGTCATTAATGGGAGGGTGGTCAGCAGTCCGGTCCCGATGATATTCAGAATGTGGCTGTGCGTGTACGTGCGGCGCGCTGCTGTATCACCGGCGCTAGCGCGAGGAGGAATAGCCTGAAAGTTCCCTCCCACAGTGGCGGTTGACTCATAAATCGTGAAATTTTCAACCAAAAATGGTAAACCTACGTAACCTATGACGTGAAAGCTACGGTTTTTTTCTTCCTCAACTAATCCCCCCCCCCCCCCCCCGCCCTCCCGAATTTCACAGGGTGGATCTGGGCCTTTTTTCCAACCAAATCGGTCAGGTCAGCTCATTCATAAATTACATAAGAATCTTTACGTTAGCAAAGCTCTTTTTCAACTAGATAGATCTTTCAACTAATTCATGCAGTTTTTTTCAAGGATTTTGTTCATCGCTGGACCTTAATAAAAATATATTTAAAACCCGACTTGCTTAGGCACTAGGACTAAAATACAGGGGTGCTAGTGCTGCAATCCATACGGTAGATTTTAAAATGTGTTTCTCAATTTTTTGAGAAACTATTTTTTTTAATTACTCTTATATATAAATTAAGTAAACATCTTTTGCTAGGCGAACCAATCCGTGGTTCGATGGTTAGGAGGACAGTGGTATCCCAACCCGTCAGGGTTCAATTCCTAGTGCTCACATTTTTCTTAATTTATTTTAGGATTTCGGAAATGCACGTTCAGTGGGATGAGACATTTCCATCAACAATGAGGCGCCTGCGCTGACTTCGTCAATCTCAAGATTATATGTCAGCTCATTCTCTCGGAGGTGCTTATAGAGGTAGTGTGTGTTTGTAGGGATGAGTGTACGTGTGTATATATGAGCGCATGTGTCTTATTGTGTTCTAGAAAACATGTTTTTTTTAGAACAATTTCAAAAATATCTAGATTTCTGAGATTCGAGCAAGCCACTATTTTCATGACACAAACGTTCATCTGCCTTCACGAATTAAAAAACACCTTGCCATTTACCACCACTTTCTCCACTTTTTTTCTCTTCTGTACTTTAAAAACAAAAAGGCAAAGATATAAAAAAATCGCAATAAATGGGCCAGATATTTTTCTTTGCGAAAAAGTGGGTCACACTTCTTGCCCCAACGAAAAATAACTAAGCTTCCAAAAGGCCCGGCCCAACGAAACCTCCTTAGTGTGCCACCACGAAATGTACACAGCCCAGGTCACCCCTTCCTCCCGTTTGCCGCCGGCGACGTCTCGCCGAGCACGGCGGCGGCCGAGTCGACGTTGGTGAGGAGGTACTCGTAGATCTTCTTCCTCAGCCGTTCTATCGTCTGCTCGGGCACACCGTTGTATGCAGTGGCGGGCGCTGCGGCGCCGACCTCCTCGTCGCCCGCGTCGTGGGGCGGAGGTTCCACCGGGGGCGGCTTCCCGATCTCGCTGAGCCAGTCGTTGACGCGCTTCAGCTGCGGGAGCATCCTGGCCGCACGGTCGCGGTCCCATGGCGCAGCTGCCGCCACGTCGGCTTCAAGGAACCGCTCTACGAACTCCAGGAACCACCTCCTTGCCTCCTCATCGAGCCGCCTCGCGAGCTCGCCCCTCTCCTCCGCGCCGCCTCCCCTCTCCCACTCCGGCGGAGGGGCGGCCATGGCCGCCGCCGCCGCCACGACATGGACCGGCCTCCCCTTCCCCTTCGCGGGCGACAGCCGCGACTTCGCTGGTGGCGATGCCTTCGTGGTCGCGGCCGGCTTCACCGACTCGTCGACGAGCACGACGGCCAGCGGCGAGGACGTGTTGGCGGGGGCCGGCCTGAGGTTGTAGAGGGAGAAGGCGGAGAGGTCAGTGGCGAGACCGGCGCCCACCCAGGATGCTGCGCGGCGGCGGCGCTCCGCTGCAACGGCAAGGGATTCCTCGTCAATGCTCGCGGCTTCGCCTGCTGTTGACTGGTCCGGTGAAGTCACTGTAGAGGTCGCTGCGGCAGCCTTGGCAAGCGAGTCAGCGACGACGGTGGCACGCGACATGGCTGAGTGCAGAGCGAGGAACTGCTCCACGGCAAGCTGCGGGTTCTGCTCCTCTGCCGTCGAGCTCACCTCGGCATACGAGCTGCTCAGACCAACAAACAACAGTGAAGGTAATTAAGTTCTTACTGCATCAATGTACTCCTACTAGTTCACATTTTGATGAATTGTAATGTTGGTGTTACTGTAAAACTCTTACGTGAGCAGAGCTGGAGGTAAAAGAAAATACAATGCATTTGCTTTTATAACAATTAATATTTCTAGAGGACACATTAGAGCGGCAAGTACAAGTAGGATGTACTTCTGAACACGAATCAGCACACACACTGTGTGAAGATGAACACTGGCACAACCTTGGCTTTCTGCGACAAGAACATGTGGAGTGTAAGCTCCAAACATGTGCAGAAATAATCACTAGTCCGTGTATGGGTCAAAAGGAGAGGGAGCCAGCCAAGATGGTTGATGGCATCATTGCCACATCCAAGCCAGCTAGTGCCAAGACATTTGCAACGTGTGAATTATTTTCGGAACCATGTGAGGTGTACCTCAGACAGATGTGGAGTATCAACTATCAAGGCTGTCAACGGTTAGAAGCCATGTGAAATTTGGATGCTATCTATAAAACTGTTTCATGTTGCATTCTCAAAGCATAACTTAAGGAGTAATACAGTAATTAGTAAAGTTGGATATAATTGCATATGGTGATTGTACATTGTACTGGAAGAATTCATTTCTTGATTTTTAAGCAAGTCTTGTTCAGTACATCTAAGGACTTTCTAACATCTTGTCGATATCGACTCAATAAGAGCTAACATAGTTGCCAGCCTATAAACTAAAGATGCATTTGAAAATAAGAAGTATCGAGGTACTGTCAGAGAAAGAGGAATAGAACAGCTAGCAAAAGATGGGCTATTCAAGGTCATTGAATATTAGACTCTTGAAGGCAATGGACACAGCAATGTCATGAATTGTTGTTAATTATATATGTCCTCACTAAAAATAAACTATGTAGCGAGAGGATAAAAATTACCTTAAACATCGAAGTAAGCTCTCTGCAGCAGAAGCTTCTTGCATGGCTTCAACCGCAGCCATTTGTGCGGCATCCCTGTATTTGAGAAGCTCCTGTAACAAAATATAGTAAAATCATGAAGAACAAGTACGTAACATAAAGCATTTAACCACCACATGCCAAACTGTTATCTTATCACCCCCTTGGCAAAAAATGGTACTCCCTCCATTCACAAATAGTATAAGATGTTTTAGATATTTCAATATGGACTACATACGAACTGAAATGAGTGAACAAACACACTAAAACGTGTCAATATACATCCAATTCAGAAAAAAGTTAAAATATCTTATATTTGTGAATGAAGGGAGTACATTGCTAGCAGGCAGTTCCATATTTGCATCATTCCATGGCTTAAATGAAATGAAAATATTTACAGCAACAGCAAGATAAGACCTCGGTTTGTAAATAGAAAAAGAAGCGAATATATTCGTATATCCACACATCAGTTGAAAAACGTTGATTGTGGATTTGTTTATTCAGTAGATAGCCATAAAAAAACAGTATGCTCAAGGTGCCAGAAAGTTAGAAATGCTAGACGAGTATTAACAGTTAGTGATCATGTGAATGAGCTATCCGTACCTTTCCTAATTTAGCAAGTGAAGGAGGAAGTGCCGTCCATGAAGTGCTCGCGTCCGTCAACTTTTTGCTATTTGCAGCAATCTTCACTAAATTTGTAATGTTGGTGTTACTTAAAACCCCAGATGTCCTTCTTATAGGAGAAAGATGCTTATTCACCGGTCGGTCAGAATCATCTGATGGAGCACTTGCTGTGCTCTTCCTTGGAGGAGTCAGAATCTTAGTATCATCCTTGTGTGAGGGCTTCTCATCTGCTGGTGGTGGCGGTCTTCGTCTAGGAGTCTGTCACAAAACAACTAATAGTGCTTAGTCATTCTGAATACTGCATGGAGATGGGCACTAAAATGAATAATGGCAAGTTCAAGCATTGGTGTGACCTAAACCATTCTTAGAAGGTGACCAAGATGTTCAGAAGATAGTTTCCTAGATCCTCTATCACTAGAACACTAGGCACAAATTGAACGTGACACGCATTTACCAATATAAACGACAAGCATAGTCAGCATACCGATGTGCTTCTAATCTCAGACTTCCTGTCAGCTTTGGCTCCCTTTGAATCTGAATTGGCCTTGACGTTTGCATCTGCCTTCCCTTCCCAGCTTCTTCTCAACGACTTTGGTCCCGATTCAAGACTTAACAGAGTGTTACTAAGGGAGTTGCCTGCAGAGGACTTCCTCCCTGCTGTAGTAACCTTCAACACAGAAGCTGCTTTTTCTAACAAGGATAACTTTGATGGTGATGACTTGTCTGCTCCTTTCACTTTTGTTCTCTGCTTCATGTCATTTGAGAATCTTTCAAATGATGCAGGTAGAGAATGTACGCTGGTAGGCGATGAAGGTGTCGACCTAGGATTGTTTGACTTCACCTTTGACGTAACCACTTCCTTCTTGTCGAAAAGGCTGGCGAGCGCTTGCTTCGAAAGCGAAGAATTCGACTTGGTCAGCTGCGGTTTCTTGCTTTCGGCCCCGTTGTTTTTCACAGAAGCATTTAGTTTCTCTAACTTGCTTTGCTCTTTCTCCAGTGACAAGGCCCCTGCATCCTTGGAACCATTGGCGGGTGGCTGTGCCTTCTTTTCGCCAAGAAACTTGGAGGAACTAGTCATGACAAGGTCTTCGGGAGTGCCGACACACGGATGTCGGCCTGGAACCGGCCTGACCCCCCTCAAGATAGGCACCGGGGTGGCGGCCTCAAGACGGTCTACATGGATGAACTGCCCCAGCTGAATTGTGTCGCTCAATATGAGGTCATGCTGGTCCTCCGGCAGGGAAACATAGGTGGCGTGCGAGGAATCAGACACCTTGAGGTAGAACCCCTGGTTGGTGAAGAGATCGCTGCCAGCAAGCGCCGGAACAATGCTGACGACCTGAAGAAGGGACGACCGGTGCTCGCCCGCGACTTTGACGTCGCTGTTCATGTGCTGAAGGAGCTTGAGGAGGACCCCGGGCACAAGCGAAGCCATTGCCGTAGCTCCCAAAGCACATCAGCTGCACATTATTCAGCACAATTCAGAAACGGCGATCATTGTATTGAGGAAAAAAAACATGGATGACTGGAGAGAAGTGGGACTGAAAAGCGAGCAAATGGTGATTAGTCACTGGTAGACAACCTGGGCTATATATCCTACCAAAAGGGAAAGAAGGATCTCTCCAACTACCAAATGCAATAAAGGTTCCAGCTTTGTAGATGGCTTAATCCAAACTACTAGTACTAACAATTGTGTACTGCAAATCCTTTATAGGCTCACAATGAACACACAAGTACTGTACCCAGTGGCCAGTAGAAAACACAGAAAGGATAGTGTAGTACAGTATAAAACCATGCAGTGCCGTTTGCTGAACCAGGAAAGCACAGAGCAATTCAAGTTAGGGGGAAATGGGAAGATTGGTGTACCTATACCTACCCACCCAACATTGCTAGTACTAGTACTGGTTGAAAGGAAGTAAAGCAACACATAAATGGCAGCAGCTGTTGCTGCAAGGGGTGAGGGCTGGAGGGAGAGTAGGGACGGTGGTGTTTTAAGGAAGGGGTTTGATTGATTGATTGATTCAGTGGCAGTGGGAAGATAAACAGGAGCATAAATGAGCAGATCCAGCAACACAGTCAAAGCGGCCCTATCTCCCATCCCATTCCCAGCCCAGAAGTGCATATAAACAAACAGAGGTAAAAAGGAGAGGGTGAAGCAGCGAATCTTGAGCAGAACAAGTGGTTATGTTGAGACTTGGCAGCCAGTGATGGAGCTGCATAGGAGTAATAGCACATGGCAAATGCTGTGTGATGTGATGTCCCAGAATCGAGATAAAGAGAAGCGGTCTCTCTCTCTCTCTACAGCTTGCTAGGCAATCACCCATAAGCAAATCTTTGAGGGGAGGAAGAAGTGAAAAAAAGCAAAGATGGAAGCAAAACAAGAAGATGATATACTACTACATAAATAAATCCTGCTTTGGAGAAGAATAGAAAGAAAGAGGCGAGGAAGAGGAAAGGAAGACATGTTGACACGCACCTCTTGAGCGAAGCCTGGTGAATCCCGCGAGGCCGTGAGGCACAGGTGACAGGACTCCCTTCTCCTTTCCTCCCAGCTCTTCTTCCAGTGAAGAGGAAGAAGGGAGGATGGGTGTATGTGGGGAAGAAGAAGGCGCGGCGGAGAAGACGACTGATTCCTCTCGTGCCTGCGGTCCTCCCTCCTATGGCTATGGAATAGAGGAGCGAGGGAGGCGGCCTGCTCTGATCAGGGAAGCCCGCTCGCTCGCTCGGCTTGTCACATCCAAGAATCCCTGCCCGTTGGCCCTCGCGCGCGCGGCTGTGCCAAGAGAGGAAATGGCGCTTCTGCCTCTCTCTCTCTCTCTCTCTCTCTATCTATCTCTAAAATGTGAGGGGGAGGGGAGAGAAGGTGGCGACTTCTTGGAGCTGAGCCTGAGCGCACGCGGGCAGCGAGCAGTAGCAGCAGCGGAGCAGCGGCAGCAGGCACAGAGAAAGAGGGAGCAATACTGTGGCTGGCGTGCAAAAGCGCTGTGTGTCTAGGAGATCGTATCGTACCCATGCTGGGACCGGGGAGTCAGTGGGCGTGGTTAAGGTGGGGCGTCGCTTTCCTTTCCATGGGATGGGGCAAACCGAGTTCCCAGGACAAGCTCTACGTGCATGGGTAAAAATATTTTCCGTTTGTTACGACACCAGCGGCTCGACAAACTTTCACGCGCTTTTCATGAGATGTGTGAATTAGTACGAGCAGCGTGAGACATTACAAGAAGGCGCACGCGCATGCGGAGCATGGAGGCAACGCTACTCCAAAACAAGTCTTTCAAGAGCTCTATTTGTTCCACTTCCTTGGACAATGTAAGACAATTTTCTCCCTCCATCCAAAAATACTTGTCGGAAATTGATCGAAATGGATGTATCTAAAACTAAATATGTCTAGATACATTCATTTCTCCGACGAGTATTTTCGGACGGAGGGAGTACTACTTAGTAGCTCAGTACAAGTACGCGTGCTAGCGGCAGCTAAAATTGGTTTGGTCAACGGCTCAACGGCGTCTGAACAACCCAACTTGATTGGATTCATTGCCGACACTTTACACTGGTTTGACTTTAGAAACCAAACCACCAATCCACTATTAGCACCGTACTTCTAAACGTACAAACGCATTGACTCTGACTGTGAGTGCGCATGCCCTTCATTATCCATGTTATAGGAAAAACAAAATCCGTCATTTTTAACGGATCAGGAATATTTCTGTAGATTCTGCACAGCTGCATAATCCAAGGCATGATACAGAAGACGGACAGAGTTGCCCCCATGCATCTGCATTTTGGTCAGCGTTGGGAATAATAATGCAGTCGCTGCCTCGATGATAGTACTAGCTGATAGGGATCTCGTAACCACTGTATAATATGCATGCGCATATGCACTGCCGGTTGGTAAACCAGTTGCCAGACTATTTTTATGCATGTCTGTGTGTGCATCGTCCAAACCACAGCTAAAATCCATGCATGCTCATGTGTTGGATAACAGTTCAAACTTACTAGTAGTACTAACTCACTGACTAAATGTTTACAGTACTGGCTTACTTGAAAAGTAAGGAACAAACTCCACTTTTCCCCTCGTAGTTGGAAATGAAAACGTGTGATACTGAACCCAAGTGCTCGAAGAAACAAAAAGGTGGCCTTGGTTGAATTAGCTCCCACAGCGCACCAGTAGTAGTTCTTGTACTGGTACTGGTAGTTCCCAGGACAAGCTGCTGGACATACTACTACGTGTACGTGAATTAGTTCTTGTACTGGTCAGTATTCCATTCCATTAATCTAATCTAGGGATTTGCTAAATCTGCAAGGCAACACTGACTCTCCAAATTTGCTTACATGTAGCACGTCGGTTTATCTAATTAAGTGCCTGATGATTGATTCAAATGTGCAATACCTAATCACGATGATCCTCCAGAGCTAATTACCACGTATAGACATTTTTTTTTTGAGGGGGGTATAGGCAAAATTGCATACAAGAGCATGCACCACAATAGAACCCTGGACAGAGAAAGTTAATCACCGCATGTGTGCAGGAAACATTATGGTCCATGCAGATGCAGGTACCAATGGCGGGGAGGATGATATATTGAGACGTGGCAAGCCAAGTAATAATAAACGTGGAGTCAGATGAGATGTGCTCACTGTCAACTGGCCGAAACCGATGCATGCATGCAGATGCAGGTGCAGGTGCATCCAGATCATCACACAGGTGAGCATGTGCTTTGTCTCAGCCTCCGCTCGCCTATTCCTCATCTCAATAAAAACCAATTTATTCTTGGAAGCATTTTCCTGTAATAAATCCTATCTTGTACTAGTACTAGTAGTACCATTGCGTTTCTTTTTCTTGGAACAGCGGTGTGTGTTCATACATACGCATGTGGCAGCTTGCACAGGATGTCGGCGCCAACGTGGGCAGACCAGAAGAGCTTCATGGCCGTCCCATCTCACAGGATGACAAATCAGCATCACCTTGCTGGAGACAACGGTGCCCAGATTTATCTGATCTGTGGGAATAGTTTCTTCACTTGTGTCATGGCAACCGAGGCCAATGGAAGGAATCACTCGGTGATTACCACTACAAAATTATCGTGATTATCACGGAGTACGAAATTCCTACAACTACAAGCGAGCTGCACGCACGGATCTGTGTACCAGTAGATCTTACGAAATTCCTGCGTCGGCCCCATGTACGAAATTCCTGGGCACACTCATCACTGGATTTAGATCGCGCTACACGGCTATACATCTCACATGTGTGTGGGGGCATATGGTTTCTTCCCGGTGACCACAGTGTCATCTGTAAACATATGGGTCATGCAGAGTTGCAGACAGAGTAGCCCAATCTTTTCCGTCCCATGATGCATGGCCGCATGATAACTGTTCCTGCTGCGGCTTTCCGTTTTTTTCTGTCTGAACGTGAAATGCAGAGGCGCAGATGTACCTGTACCGCTATATTCCCTCTTTGAACTTATTGGCTTCACATGAAATAAGTACTTCTGTTGGTCGCCAAATCCTTTTTAGAGGTGGCTGTATCCTGGCAAGTGTACAGGACAGCCGGGGCAGTAGGAGCTCCGTGATAAGCCTGGTGAATTTTGGCATGGAACAGTTCTTCCCAATAGTACTTCCTCCGGTACTTTTTACTCTGGGTAATAGATTTGTGTCAAATCAAACTTTGCAAAGTTTGATCAAATTTATGTTGAAAAGTATCAACATCTACAATACCAAATATATATACGGATGCGCTAAAACTCAGCCGACTGAATTTTAAGGAAGTCTTAGTCGAGTCCTTCATCGTCAGATTTTTTGTACTAAAATTCGTGCTGGAATTTTTTAGAAAATTTATAGGGGTGGAGTTTATGATCTAAGTGCATTTCTAACCAATCCCCTAAAAGGCCATAAGGGAGTAAAATCTTCAGTTTACTCCCTTACGGCGGGCGTAGCCGATCCCCTAAAACCATTAAGGGAGTAAAAATTTACTCCAACTCCTTGTTTACCTAAATATACTTCAACTTTGGGCAACCGAGTAAAACTCACTCTCCCCCTCCCGCGCCGCACTGCCTCCCGCCCCCGCCCCCTCCACCCCACCCACCCACCCCCCGCCGCCGCCATCGATGACCTCCGAGCCGACCGAAATGGATAGCCAACACCCCCCGCTCACCTCGTCGGCCGCCGGAATCCACCCACGCGCCGCCGCTGGTGCAAAAAAAAGCGTGGGGATGACAAAGAACCACCGGGTCCAAGCGCCACCTCCAACCGTGCTAATGGTGTCCGGCGTGGCCACCGCATCTCAGGCAACGCCCCCCCCCCCGCTGCACCTACCAAAGGCAAACAGGCTCGAAAGCCGACGGCGGCACTCGGCGAGGCGGTCACCAAGAAGAAGACGAAGAAGACCCGGCGCCGCCTCGTCCAAGGCATACGCCTCGTGCGGTAACTCGGGCTGCCCCTACAACGACTGCTCCGGCGCGAGCGGCCACCGCAGCCGGCAACAAAATACGCGGCCGCCAAGTGCGCGATGAAATGCAAACAACATAAAAACCTCATGTCCCGTTGGAATTCGATAGTGATTATTCATGATCGTTAGTGATGGTTTATAGTGCTTGATATGACACTGTAGAGCGGAGATGAACACAGCCAAATTCCTCGCATCGTTGGAGTCCTCGACCACAGTTGGCCTTTATGATCCCAACTATGATGACTCATCTTTGGATCATCCGGCCACCCAAGACACGGAGGAGGCCGAGGCCACAAGTATAGGGGATCACAACAGTTTTCAAGGGTAGAGTATTCAACCCTAATTTATTGATTCAACACAAGGGGAGCCGAAGAATATTTATAAGTATTAGAAGTTGAGTTATCAATTCAACCACACCTGGAGACTAAATATCTGCAGCAGAGTGATCAGTAGCACAGTAGTATGGTAATTTGATAGTAGTAGTAACGATAGCAATAGTAACAGTAACAGCAGTAGCAATAGTTTGCAGCAGCTGTAATAGTAGTAGCTTAGCAAGAACAATATGTGAAAAACTCGTAGGCATTGGATCGGTGACAACGTTGGATGATATTCATCATATAACAGTCATAACCTAGGGTGACACATAACTAAATCCAATTCATCAATGTAATGTAAGCATGTATTCCGTATATACTCATACGTGCTTATGGAAAAGTGAAGAAAATATGCCCTAGAGACAATAATAAAGTTGTTATTTTATATTTCCTTATTCATGATAAAGGTTTATTTTTCATGCTAGAATTGTATTGATCGGAAACTTTAATACGTGTGTGAATACATAAACAAATATCGTGTCCCTAGTAAGCCTCTACTAGACTATCTCGTTGATCCAAGATGGTTAAGGTTTCCTAACCATAGACATGTGTTGTCATTTGATAACGAGATCATATCATTAGGAGAATGATGCGACGGACAAGACCCATCGGTTAGCTTAGCATATTGATCGTTCAGTTTATTGCTATTGCTTTCTTGATGACAAATACATATTCCTGCGACTATGAGATTATGCAACTCCCGGATACCGGAGGAATACCTTGTGTGTTATCAAACATTTAAACGTAACTGGGTGATCATAAAGATGCTCTATAGGTATCTCCGAAGGTGTTTGTTGAGTTGGCATAGATCGAGATTTCGATTTGTCACTCCGAGTATCGGAGAGGTATCTCTGGGCCCTCTCGGTAATACACATCATAAGAAGCCTTGCAAGCAAAGTGACTAAGGAGTTAGTTGCAAGATGATGTATTACGGAACGAGTAAAGAGACTTGCCGGTAGCGAGATTGAACTAGGTATGAAGATACCGACAATCGAATCTCGGGCAAGTAACATACCGATGGACAAAGGGAACTACGTATGTTGTCATAAGGTTCGACCGATAAAGATCTTCGTAGAATATGTATGAGACAATATGGGCATCCAGGTTCCGCTATTGGTTATTGACCGGAGAGGTGTCTCGGTCATGTCTACATAGTTCTCGAACCCGTAGGGTCCGCACGCTTAACTTTCGTTGACGATATAGTGTTATATGAGTTATATGATTTGGTGACCAAATGTTGTTCGGAGTTCCAGATGAGATCACGGACATGAGGGGAGCTCCGGAATGGTCTGGAGGTAAAGATTAATATATAGGACGATGATATTCGGACACCGGAAGAGTTCCAGAGTGCACCGGGTAGTCATCGGGTCGCCGGAAGGGGTTTCGGACACCCCCGGTAGGTGCATGGGCCTAATGGGCCAAGGGGGGGGGGGACAGACCAGCCCACAAGGGGGCTGGAGCGCCCCTCTCCCTAGCCGCCGGCCCTAGGGAAGGAAATGGGGAAGGGCTAGCCCCTCCTGCCTTCCCTTCTCATGACAGAAAGGAAAGGGGGGGGCACCCTCCCGTGCCTTTTCCCGCTCACCTAATAAGGAAAGGGGGCACGGCTTGGGGAGGACCCTAAGTAGGATTCTGTTGGGGAACACGGTAATTTCAAAAAAAATCCTACGACCACGCAAGATCTATCTAGGTGATGCATAGCAACGAGAGGGGAGAGTGTGTCCACGTACCCTCGTAGATCGAAGGCGGAAGCGTTAAGTAACGCGGTTGATGTAGTCGAACGTCTTCGCGATCCAAACGATCAAGTACCGAACGCACATCACCTCCGCGATCTGCACACGTTTAGCTCGGTGACGTCCCTCGAACTCTAGATCCAGCTGAGGATGAGGAAGAGTTTCGTCAGCACGACGGCGTGGTGACGGTGATGATGAAGTTACCGGCGCAGGGCTTTGCCTAAGCACTATGACGATATGACTGAGGTGTATAACAGTAGAGGGGGCACCGCACACGGCACTGAGATTGGTCTCACCGATCTCTGCAAGATGGCGGAGGCTGATGACATTCGCAAGTACACTCTACTCAACCTCACGGCGAAAGATGTCATCTGCTCCTGTTTGTCCCAAAATCAGTTAAGGAACATCATGCATCTCAATCATGCGAAGCTAATCTGGGACCGACTCTCTGAGGTCTACGAAGGCCATCTTACTCGTCATGATCCTTGGTTTGAGGATTTTAAGGAATCACTCAAGGAGATGACTTTCGCACCTAAATCATCATCCTCTTCACCATGCCTTATGGCAAAGGGTGCCAAGGTAACAGAATGCTACCTTTCCGAATCTAGTGGTGATGAATTTGGCCCCAGCTATGTCAAACTTGCTTCCCTTGCCACTAAACAACAAAGAGCTCTTGAAAAAGTTCAAAACATGCTAGATGAAAGTGATGATATGTTGGGTGAGGAATTGGATCGAACTAAGGCTTTGACTAATAGTCTTCAAAAACTTCTGTCAAATTTTGTCAACCTTCAAAATCATCATAACACTCTCTTAACTGATCATGAGAAGCTTTCTTATGAATTTCTTCAAAGAAAGCAAGATCTTGAGAAGTTAAAAGCGAGTTATGAAGATCTTCAGAAGGAAAACGATTCATTGCTTGATCAACAAATCAGTTCCGCTCAGGAAGAATTTATTCCACCATGTATGAAATGCATTGAGCGTGAATCTGCTAATTCATCACTTGAATGTTCAAATGCTTCTATTGCTGCAAATTCTTCAACTGTCTCTGTGGTTACAAATTCCTCATCTGAGGATACCACTTGTATCACTGACGATAATGCATGGCTGAAGGAATTGTATGTGACAGGCATTTACAAAAGCCTCAAAGGGCATCAGACTCTATGTGATGTGCTAAAAAAGCATATCTTGAAGAGGAACCCTAGGAAAGAGGTTATTGCCTTTGAGAGGAAACTCAATGCTGATGGGACCTACTGGAAACCTGAGCAATATCCCAAAACCTCATGGGTTGCTGTGAAAGGACCTCTTGTAGATCCATGCACTTTATCTCGCTTTACCTCTGATTCTTCATATTCCTCTGACGAGTCATTTGACTCCAACTATAAACTGTTTAAGGATCAGAGTGGTGAAGTATTTGCTTGATATGTTGGAACTAACTGCAGGAACGGTCCCCCTATGAAAAAAACCTGGGTTCCTAAAAGATGCCTTGAAAATCTTCAGGTGAATGACATCATGACACCACCAATGAAGAATAGGAACCCCAGATCAAATTCTTCATATGGACCAAATTCTTCTTATGGATCCAAATCCTCATATGGATCAAATTCCTCACATAGATCAAAATCCTCATATGAACATCATCGTGCTAACACTTCTGTTCCGCAGGGAAAGTCTAAAGGCTATGAATATGTGCATTATTCTTCAAATCATTATGTTCATAAGTCCTCGAAGAATTTCTCTTCCTATTAATATGTTTATCCTAACCACTCTTCTGTGAAACGAAGTGCACTGGCTTCAATGCCATCATTTTCTTATGGAGCTCGCAGAATGATGAACTCTTTGCCACCCCTTCAGATGTGGGTGGTGAAGAAAAAGAACTAGTCTCTTATGCAGGGTCAGGTCTCCACATGAACTTACTCGTTTGAAGAATTTGCTGGAGACCTAAATGTGCTTGAAAGGACGCAAGCTAATCATGAAGAAATGAATCATTCATTTGTCATGTCCTCATATTGCTATATCTGTTACTGTTGATGAAATTGATATCATATTCTTCACTTATGAAGTATATGGGTTCGTAAGTTGCACTAATTCATCTGCAGGATGAACAACCCAAAGCTACTGAGTGGGTCCTCGATAGTGGATGTACAAATCACATGACTGGTGGCATGAGCTTGTTGATGGACATTGATTTGTCACCATCTCATCTGAAGCATATCACCTACGCTGACAAAGGCAAAAGCAAGGTATTGGGTCTAGGTAAGGTTGCAATCTCAAAGGATAAACACATGGACAAGGTCATGCTTATTGAGTCCTTAGGATTCAATTTTATGTTTGTCTCAATGCTTTGTGATCTTGATATGGTTGTTGTCTTTGGCAAATTTCGTTGCCTTGTGCTAATGGAATTTGACAACGCCAAAGTCTTCGAAGGGTTTAGGAAAGGAAACTTGTATTTGTTGATTTCTCTGCATGACCATAGCGTGCCACATGTCTACTTGCAAAAGCTTCAGAATGCCGGTTATGGCATCGACGACTTGGTCATGCTGGGATGAGGAACTTGCATACACTCGCAAATAAGAAGCACGTCATTGGCATCGAGGGTGTCAAATTCCTCAAAGATCATCTTTGTGGTGCTTGTGAGGCTGGAAAGATCACCAGAGCCAAGCATCCCTCAAAGACTTTCATGACCATGTCACATCCCTTTGAATTACTTCATATGGATCTATTTGGCCCTACTCATTATGCCACGTTCTCTAGTTCTGCATCATTATATGGCTTTGTCATAGTTGATGACTATTCTCGTTACACATGGGTGCATATCACCACTTACAAAAATGAAGTGCAGGAAGTCTTCAGACGATTTTCTTCAAGGGCTTCCACTAACTTTGGTGTGAAGATCAAGCATATCAGGAGTGATAATGGAACCGAGTTCAAGAACACTGGCCTCGATGAATATCTTGATATGCTTGGTATTACTCACGAATTGTCTGCTCCTTATACTCCTCAGCAGAATGGCGTTGTGGAGCGCAAGAACAGGACCCTTGTTGAGATGGCTTGCACCATGCTTGATGAATACAAGACACCTCAGCGCTTCTGGCCTAAAGCAATTGATACTACATGCCACATCATCAACATGGTATATGTTCACAAATTCTTCAAAAAGACCTCATATGAACTCCTCACTGACAAGAAACCCAATGTAAGTTATTTCAAAGTCTTCGGTGCTAAATGCTGGATTAGAGATCCTCACCATCACTCTAAATTTGCACCGAAAGAACATGAGGGTTTTATGCTTGGTTACGGAGAGGACTCGCACACCTACAGAGTCTTCAACATCAATCATCAGAAGGTTGTTGAAACTGTAGATGTGCGGTTCGATGAAACTAATGGCTCGCAAAGAGAGCACCTACCTCCTGTGCTAGATGAAATGTAACCTGAGGAATCCATCAAGTTCAAAGCTACTTAGGATGTCATGCCTACCGAAGAATCTGCTGAAGAAGTCATTCCTGATCGTGAAGAAAATCACGCTCGTGCTGCTGAAGAAACTGGCCCTGAAGAAACTGCTGGGCCTAAGCAAAGTCGTCACCCCACACATCCTCGCATTGCAAACGAAGTGCAAATTGAGAAGATCATCGATGACATCGAAGCACCAGGTCCCCTCACGTGCTCAAAAGCTTCACATTTATCTAACTTTTGTGGGCATTTTGTGTTTGTCTCTATCACAGGGCCCACTAAAGTTGATGAAGCATTCATGGAATCTGAGTGGATTCAAGCCATGCAAGATGAATTGCATCAATCGAGCTCAACATTGTGTGGGAGCTTGTCAAGCGACTAGACCTACGCAAGCACAACATCATCGGTACCAAATGGATCTACCGCAACAAACATGACGAAAATTGCCTCGTGGTGAGGAATAAGGCTCGTCTTGTAGCTCAAGGCTACACACAGGTTGAAGGAATTGATTTTGATGAAACTTTTGCACCTGTTGCTAGACTTGAGGCTATTCGCATATTGCTTTCTTATGCTAACCATCATAATATCATCTTACATCAAATGGATGTGAAAAGTGCATTCCTCAATGGTAAGCTTGAGGAAGAAGTATATGTTGCTCAACCACCAGGTTTTGAGGATCCAAAATTTCTAGATCACGTCTACAGACTCAACAAGGCCCTCTATGGCCTCAAGCAAGCACCTCGGGCGTGGTATGACACACTGAAGGAATTCCTCATGAAGAAAGGCTTCAAACCCGGTTCACTTGACCCAACTCTTTTCACCAAAACATATGATGATGAATTATTCGTGTGCCAAATATATGTTGATGATATTATCTTTGGCTGTACTAACCAACGTTACAGTGATGAATTTGCCTATATGATGAGTGAAGAATATCAAATGTCTATGATGGGAGAATTGAAATTCTTCTTAGGTCTTCAGATTCGTCAACAATACAATGGCATATTCATATCTCAGGAGAAATACCTCAAGGATGTGTTGAGGAAATTCGGCATGCAAGATTGCAAAGGCGTCAAAATTCCTATGCCCACAAATGGCCATCTATGCACTGATGAAAATGGTAAAGACTTCGATCAAAAGGTATACCGCTCCATGATTGGCTCTTTATTGTACCTATGTGCATCTAGGCCGGATATTATGCTTAGTGTTTGCATGTGTGCCCGATTTCAAGCTACACCGAAGGAATCACACCATAAGGCTGTGAAGCATATTCTTCGATATCTAGCTCACACACCAACACTTGGATTATGGTATCCCAAGGGCTCTTCCTTTGATCTCATTGTATATTCAGACTCTGACTATGCTGGCGATCGGATGGACCGCAAGTCAACGTCAGGCACATGTCATTTCCTCGGACGATCCTTGGTATGTTGGTCCTCGAAGAAACAGAACTGCGTATCACTCTCCACTGCAGAAGCTGAGTACATTGCTGCTGGATCTTGTTGTGCTCAATTACTATGGATGAGGCAAACACTCAAGGACTATGGCATCAATGTGAAGAATGTGCCACTCTACTGCGACAATGAGAGTGCTATCAAGATTGCTCACAACCCAGTTCAGCACTCGAAGACAAAGCACATCCAGATTCGTCATCATTTTCTTCGTGACCATGTGTTGAAGGGCAACATCTCCATCGACCATGCAAGTACTGAAGACCAGCTAGCCGATATCTTCACTAAGCCCTTGGATGAGAAGAGATTTAGCAAGTTGCGGTGTGAGCTAAACATCCTAGAATCTTTGAATGTGCTTTGAAAAGGACACACATGCTAACAATTATGCTGACTTGATGACTTAGATGTGCAACACACGAAGTAACGTTTTTCTTCAATCAATGAGGACTAACCCTCTAAGTGTGAAGAAATTGATTATCGGAACCCCATGAGAGTTGTACGCGGTGTCTGAAATCAGCTTTCTTATACGGTGGGTTACGCCACCAACCAAAGTTGAAAATCTTAAATTTGAGTTTTTCTTCATTTTTGAAATTCCTCGGTTTTTCAAATTCTTCAACTTTGCTTTATCTTCACTCTTTCCGCCTGTGTTCTTCATTGACCATATAAGAGTGAAGATAAAGCAAAGTTGAAGAATGTTATTGCTAATTTGAAAAACTTGACGAACAAGAATATATAGCATTCAGTTATTGCTAATTCTTCAAGTTTTTTTTTCTGCTAAGTGAATGTGATCGGACCCTTATCCCCCTCTATGCTAAACTCAACCCAGTCTGTTCACAAATTCTTCATGTGCGTTCTATTTGAAACTCGTTCAAATTCTTCACTGTGTCCTTGTCAGCTGAAGAAATTGCGAACACAACTTTAAAATATTCTTATCCAAATTTTTGGCTTTTGCCGCTCAAACCGTTACGCATTCCATGATATACTTATCTATTCACTCACGGTCTCACACGATCTCCACCTCTCAGTACGTGGGTGACACATGTCGCGCGAATGAGAAGGGTCAGGGGCACGTTCTCCAATTTCCTCGGGCGAATGGTTTTTCACCTTAGCTATAAATACCCCCTCCCCTCCTTACTTCGTTTTTACTCCGCTCGACCTCACTCCCTCGCTCGAGCTTCTCAAAACCTAGCGCCGCCGTTACCTCCATCGTCGTCGGTGAGGAAGAGCTTCAGTGCCTCGACCTCGTCATCGTACTCAAGCCGACCGCGGAAATCTTCCCTCCACCATCGCCGTAGACGTCTTCCTCCGCCAAGTTAGGGCATGGAAGATCCGAGCCAATGAACTTCTAAATCTACACCTCTTGTTCGTCGTGTTCTTCACCAAGGGTAATTAAAAGTTACTTTTACCGCATTTATTCTACTGATGATTTTCATCAGATCTTCAAAAGGTGTTTATTCTTCAACCTCCACACTCTAAACACCTAGCACAAATCTTCAGTTCTTGATCTGTTTCTCTAAGTGACATTTTTCTTCATGATTCCTCAATTGTGTGAATCTAACAATCCGCACAACTCTGGAACCTAAGTCAAAGAACGCTTAGTGAAATTCTTCAAGACACATTGGGTCAATTTCCTCAAACTTGTTCAGTTTTGCAAAAACTTATGAGAATGCATATGACCTCTCCAAATTCTTCGCACCTATACTCTGTTCACAGGTACACATGTCTGCTGCTGAATCACTAGGTTCTCATCAACTTAACTCATTTGCAGCGTTCCTCGAAGAAAAGCTGCATACTTCTTCAGAGAACTCAATTGTGCAAATTCCTCAGCTGAAGAAAATGGCAGATGGTAAAAGGCCTCAGAAAGGAGGAAAGAAGCTTGAAGTTAATACTGCCTTTGAGATCCCTGCGGACATCTATGCAGGGTACTGCATGCTTGATGAGGCAACTCATGACAAGGGGACGAAGAATGATCGCAAAGTGCGCATACAGAGGATTGAAAGAAGATGGGCAAGAGAGTGGAGGGAGTACAGATATGTCACTCCCAAATACATGAAGAAATTCGCTCTTAACCCTCCATGCTCAAGACCTCCTCTGGCACCTAGCCAAAGAGGTGATCCAACAAGCCTTAAACGTGGTGAGGATTATGCTGATGAATGGGCCAGGCGGGAAGCTATATTGGCCAAGCAGGCCAAAGAAGCAGTAAAGAAATTTAATGAGGATTTTGCTGCTGCCGCTGCCGCTGCTGAGGCTTCTTCAAGCAAGAAGGCTATGCCAAAGAAGCCAACCAAGAAACCAACTTCCTCAGCAATGCCCTGACGGCCAAGTTCTTCTTCAATGCCCTCACGGCCAATCTCCTCAGTGCCGCCAAGGCAAATTCCTCAAGCTGCCCCAGTTCCTCAGACTGCACAAATTCTTTGGGCTTCAAAATCCTCAGCTCCTGCGGCAAAGTCCTCAGCACCTGTGCATCTCGCCACGTGTCAAAGGACCACTAGCATATCAATTGCCTCAGGAGCTTCAGCAAGTTCTTCAGCTCATCCTTCATCAACCGGTCCCACACTGCAGAAGACTAAGGCCACTGCTGGACGAGGCACTAGACCAAGTCCTCACAAGTAGCAGGTGGTCTTTCAAACTCCATCTGATGATGATGAATTAACTGATATCATCAAGGAGAGACATCAGCGGGCCGCTAGAGCCAAAGGGAGTGCTGTGCCCCTTCTACTGGATCCAAAGAAGATCCTAGATTTCATCGACCTCTGGCACAAAGATCCCAATGCTCCAATGCCAGAGTTGGGCCTCACTCCTGGACAAAGTCAGATGGTGACGGTGCTCATAGCTGAAGAAAAATGGATGACCAAGCCAGAGTGGCTAAGAAAGCGCAGTACAAGAAGGAGCGCTATCTAAAGGACAATGTCCTCAGTCTTTCGCCTGAGCAGCTCATTGCACTGCAAGTTGATATCAAAAAGCTCAGCGATGAATTTGACACCTACAAGGCAGAATGGCAGGGTGCCAAGGTCAGATTCATCAAGCTGACGAAGAAATTCACTTCAAGTGCTACTGCTCCTGTGCACATTGAAGTCATTCCAGCTGAAGCATCTGCACAAGCCACTGAAGGAAATGCCAGCACCGCCGATGAAAATCAGGCTGCTGATGAAACTGCTAGTACCAGGGATGCTAAAGAAATTACAGCCTCTAAAGAAACCGTCAGGGCAACCACTAGTGTTGCGCGTGAAGAATCTGCCAGGCCAGTTGAAGCATCCGTTGCTGCGCCTGAAGAAATTGCTCAAGATAGGCCAACTGCATCAGTTGTGCCTGAAGAAATTGATCCTACTCCTCCAGCTCCGCCTGCACCAACACCAAGCCCAATTCTTCCTTCTGCTCTAGAAGTTAAGAAAACCAAAGCAGCAAAGCAAGCTGCTCTGAAGAAGAGGAAAGTGTCAGCTGCCTCAGAATCTTCGGCCCCCAAGAAGGCAAAGATTTTGACAAGTTCAATTGACAATCCAATTGATGTTGTTCCTCTTGCAAGCATGCCATCAAAGAAACTTGTTCCTTATGGTGAAGAATATCAGATTCCTGAAGAATCTGCTGAAGAAGATCCCTCTGCTGCTTCCACAGAGCAGATGGATGAAGAAATTGAAGTTGATACTTTCACTTCAACTCTGCAGGTATCATCGCCAACGCCTCAGTTCACTGCTGAAGAGGCTGGCGTTGAAGAAATGGAAGTGGATGAGGATGTGGACATTGGCTGCACCACTCCAGTGATGAACGATGATTTTTGGGATAGTCAACACCCCAACTCTCCTCTGTTCACACCAGTACAGCAAATTCCTCAGTCCCCAGCACCAACAGAAGTTAAGATGGGCTCTGAAGAAATTCACACTGCACCTTCCATTCATGAAGAGATTCCAGCCACTAGTGCTGATGAAAATGCTGCTGAAGAAATGGAGGCCCAGGCTACAAATGAAGCAGAAACTGAAATTCCTCAGCCTGCGGCTCCAGAAATTGACAGATCCAGAAGGTTATTCTTCAAATCACTGACACTCCTCAGCCACAGCCGAAGAATCCATTCTCCAAAACTCCGAAGTTCAAGGCTGATGCCTTCTTCAATGAGCATGTATTCTTCACTGATTACAATCCCTATGATTCTGCTCGTTTGAGGAGGAAGCGCTTCTAGACAGCCAGTCAAGCAAATTTCTATTCTTCAGTGCTATTCAACAAGGATAAAGTCTTCGACCATGAGCATATTCCTCACTTGGATATGGAATCACTTCCTTGCTTCACGCCAGTCCTCGCTGCCATTCATGATGCTGGCCTGCTCAATTTCTGCACTGACATATGCGATTGGAATGAAGAACTCATTCTTCAATTCTATGCGACGTTGCACATCACAGGAAATGTTGAAGATGTGAACTCATGGGTGTTGGACTGGATGACAGAGAATACACACTATAAGGCACCGGCCACTGAATTGCTTCGTGCCATGCGTGTCAGTCCTCCCCCAGAAGGTGTGTGTCTGATCTACTCTGAAACTGAGCTGTCAGATCACTTCATGCAAGTGTTGATGAAGCCATTGAAGCCTGGTCAAGCCTCAAGGACAAAATTCCTTGTGAAGGAATTGCAATATGTGCCAAGGACTGTCTACCGCATCCTGACGAAGACATTGAGTCCAGTCAAAGGCCACGATTCTAATGATGAAGAAGTCGTTGGCATCATGAAGAATCTGCTTTTCAATATCATGCACGGTATTCCCGTGAACTACTATGATTTCTTCATGAGGACTTTGGCAAATGTTGCAATGTCCCCATTTGAGTTGAAACCTTACGCTCCTTGGATTACGAGATTCATCAGATCAAGGTCTTCACTCAACTACAAAGCTGATACACTCAACCATGGCAGCTACTTGCCCCCAATTGAAGTCCTCAAGCGGACATTTTCCTCAGCTGATGAAAAGGGCAAGCCACTGCTATTATTGATGAGGGCATTCGACCATTGGATGGACAGTTT
This sequence comes from Triticum aestivum, assembly GCF_018294505.1. Lineage (NCBI taxonomy): Eukaryota > Viridiplantae > Streptophyta > Magnoliopsida > Poales > Poaceae > Triticum > Triticum aestivum. Next base: position 243,137,764 of record NC_057813.1, read on the forward strand.
CGCAAAGCTGCTTCATACTCCACCAATGATGACTCTGCTACTCATGATTCTGCCGCTAATGCCTCAAAGCAAAGTCCTCAGGCAACAACTCCAAGGGTGATGACTGGTCGTGAGCTTCTCCTCAGTCTTCATCAAAAGGTGGATCGCAATCACAAATGGGTAAAACGTCAGTTTGGTTCAATTCTTCACAACATGACTGCCACATATAATTCAGTGAAGAAGAACCATTACTACCTCAATGAAGTTTTTGATCGCACCTGGGCTATACCGTCTCACCTTTACGGTGATGAGGATCTCAAGCAGATGGGCTTCAAGTAGGACTTCGGCTGGTCTAAGCCTCCTCCGAAGAAATTCAAGAAAGTTGAAGTTCCTCCTTTGGTGCCCAGCTCATATTCCTCATCCCGTGATACTGATGAAAATGAAGATCTGGACGACACTGCGGCAGGCCATACTCCAACAACCGACCCCAACAACGCTGACGCTCCTTCATCGACTTCGTGAAGAAATTCTTCAGGGGACTTAGTCCTCACTTTTTCATCCCTTTTGGTCATTTGATGACAAAGGGGGAGAAATTTGAGTTAGTCTTCAAGCGGGTCTATATATATGGGCGTTTTTTTGTTAAGTTGCAACTCTCGCTCTTCTGAAGCTTTTGTTGATTGAGTTGTAAACTTAAGTCCGATGGTGACCTGATACTTTTGCTCTGTTTTTCTGCATGCTATTTCCTCATTAATGTTATGCACGCATGCTGAATTACATCAGTCACCATATTTCATCATGCATTTCAAATTCTTCATTCATATGTTAAATGCGTGTATGAATTACAAGATATAGGGGGAGTTCTCCATGATTCTACTCTTCAAATGTGCATTGCTTCAAAAGCAAATTCCTCACTATGCACATCCTTCAGGGGGAGTTCTTCTATATCTTGCAATCAAATTCCTCAATATTGAGTACTTTCAATTCATATGTTTATCCCCGTTGAAAACTTAACCTATATTGTCATCAATCACCAAAAAGGGGGAGATTGTAAGTGCATCTAGTGCCCCTTAGTGATTTTGGTGTATTGAAGACTTATAGGTTAAGGGACTAATATGTTTGTGAGTGTACACAGGCTCTATAAGTCAATGAGGAGTTTGATATTAATAGTGAAAGTCGACCCCTAAAAATGAATGTGTTCGGCTGAAGACTTTGGTTCTCCTGAAGACTTTGAAAGTGATGAAATTGGTGTGACCTTGAAGACTTGATATTCATGCGAGGAATCTGAAGCGTGAAGACTTTTGTTTTCGTAGTTTCATTTTCTTCTCTTGAGTCATAGGAAACACCGTACTGTTAAAGGGGGTCGAGGTAATACTAAGGAAACTGATTTCCAAGTGATGCTCATCTCAAAATCCTACACCTACCCAATCCTTCGAGTGAAGCCATTGGAAATCTCATATCAGTTCAGTCAATTTCTTCAGTGACAGAGACGAAGATCTTCTGGTCTCTGAGGAATTTGTTCTGACTGAGGAGTTAGGAATTCGCCAGTGCGGATTGCCTACACAGTGAGGAACATGATAGCCCTGAGGAATTCGAACCTCAAATCCGACCGTTGTTGTGGCACGCGCGAGCTGTCCAAAATATCCTACCACCTAACGGTCATATCAGACAAGGTCATTTATGTCTTATCATGTCGGGCTGCTCCCTAGGCTATAAATAGCCGCCCCCTACAACCACTAGCTGGTTGGCTGCTCCGAGAGAAACTCACACTTGTCATTTGAGAGCATCCCATCCTCGAGGACTTTGAGCGAAAATCATCAAGTGAGGAAAACCGAAATCCAAAACCCAAACCTACAAACCCCAAACTGATTGAGCATCACTGAAGAGATTGTTCCTGCGTGGAACCAACGCTTGTTACCTTTAAGGACTGTGTATCCTCCAGAAGGTTAGGCGTCATGGTCTAAGCATCCAAGAGGAATTGTGGATTGCCGAGTGACCAAGCCTATGAAGGTTTGGAAGTCACCCATGAAGACTTACCACTACTGTTGGGCGAGGTCTGTGTGATCTTAGCTCAAGGAGAATACAGTGAGGACTGTGTGTCCTCGAGTTTAAATACTCAGCCGCTCCAACCAGACGTACAACTGTGACAATAGTTCGAACTAGTCTACCAAATCATTATCTTCACCAAGCCAAATGGTTCTATTTTCTCAACCCTTTCATTTCCTCAGTTATGTGTTAATGAACCTGGTCATTACTGTTTGAAGACTTTGACTGAAGACTTTCTCTAATTCCCCAATCCTATTTCTTCAGTCTGTTTTGTCTTCATCCTGCTTATCCTGTGTTTATGATTTATGTACTTTGTGTTTGTCTTTCATTTCATCATGATGACCATGATGTTGCTCTGTTATGCTTATACCTGAGTACTTATTCTGCTGCATGTAGTTCTTCGCTTAGGAATTTCCTAATCCTAAAATTCCTCAGTGAAGAATTCATAAAAATCGCCTATTCACCCCCCACTAGTCGACGTAACGCACTTTCAATTGGTATCAGAGCAAGGTACTCCCTTGTTCTGTGTGATTTTGTTTTAACTGCCTGGAGTTTTAGTTATGTCGACTGCAGGAATGAAAAAAGTGACATGCCCCATCTTTGACGGTCATGAGTATCCCAAGCAGAAGGCCATGATGAAGAAGCAACTCATGGCGATGAACAACAAACTGTGGACCGTCACTGAGATTGGTCTCACCGATCTCTGCAAGATGGCGGAGGCTGATGACATTTGCAAGTACACTCTACTTAACCTCACGGCGAAAGATGTCATCTGCTCCTGTTTGTCCCAAAATCAGTTCAGGAATATCATGCATCTCAATCATGTGAAGCTAATCTGGGACCGACTCTCTGAGGTCTATGAAGGCCATCTTACTCATCATGATCCTTGGTTTGAGGATTTCAAGGAATCACTCAAGGAGATGACTTTCGCACCTGAATCATCATCCTCTTCACCATGCCTTATGGCAAAGGGTGCCAAGGTAATAGAATGCTACCTTTCCGAATCTAGTGGTGATGAATTTGGCCCCAGCTATGTCAAACTTGCTTCCCTTTCCACTAAACAACAAAGAGCTCTTGAAAAATTTCAAAACATGCTAGATGAAAGCGATGATATGTTGGGTGAGGAATTGGATCGAACTAAGGCTTTGACTGATAGTCTTCAAAAACTTCAGTCAAAGTTTGTCAACCTTCAAAATCATCATAATACTCTCTTAACTGATCATGAGAAGCTTTCTTATGAATTTCTTCAGAGAAAGCAAGATCTTGAGAAGTTAAAAGCGAGTTATGAAGATCTTCAGAAGGAAAATGATTCATTGCTTGATCAATAGATCAGTTCCGCTCAGGAAGAATTTATTCAACCATGTATGAAATGCATTGAGCGTGAATCTGCTAATTCATCACCTGAATGTTCAAATGCTTCTATTGCTGCAAATTCTTCAACTATCTCTGTGGTTACGAATTCCTCATCAGAGGATACCACTTGTATCACTGACGATAGTGCATGGCTGAAGGAATTGTATGTGACAGGCATTTACAAAAGCCTCAAAGGGCATCAGACTCAATGTGATGTGCTCAAAAAGCAGATCTCGAAGAGGAACCCTAGGAAAGAGGATATTGCCTTTGAGAAGGAACTCAATGCTGATGGGACCTACTAGAAACATGAGCAGTATCCCAAAACCTCATGGGTTGCTGCGAAAGGACCTCCTGTAGATCCATGCACTTTATCTGGCTTTACATCTGATTCTTCATATTCCTCTGAGGAGTCATTTGACTCCAACTATAAACTGTTTAAGAATCAGAATGGTGAAGTATTTGCTCAATATGTTGGAACTAACTGCAGGAACGACCCCCCCATGAAGAAAACCTGGGTTCCTAAAAGATGCCTTGAAAATCTTCAGGTGAATGTCATCATGACACCACCAATGAAGAATAGGAACCCCAGATTAAATTCTTCATATGGACCAAATTCTTCTTATGGATCCAAATCCTCATATGGATCAAATTCCTCACATGGATCAAAATCCTCATATGAACATCATCGTGCTAACACTTTTGTTCCGCCGGGAAAGTCTAAAGGCTATGAATATGTGCATTATTCTTCAAACCATTATGTTCATAAGTCCTCGAAGAATTTCTCTGCTTATTCATATGCTTATCCTAACCACTCTTCTGTGAAACGAAGTGCACTGGCTTCAATGCCATCATTTTCTTATGGAGTTCGCAGAATGGTGAACTCTTTGCCACCCCTTCAGATGTGGGTGGTGAAGAAAAAGAACTAATCTCTTATGCAGGGTCAGGTCTCCAGACGAACTTACTAGTCTGAAGAATTTGCTAGAGACCTGAATGTGCTTGAAAGGACACAAGCTAATCATGAAGCAATGAATCAATCATTTCTCACGTCCTCATATTGCTATATCTGTTACTGTTGATGAAATTGATATCATATTCTTCACTGATGAAGTATATGGGTTCGTAAGTTGCACTAATTCATATGCAGGATGAACAACCCAAAGCTACTGAGTGGTTTCTCCATAGTGGATGTACAAATCACATGACTGGTGATAGGAGCTTGTCGATGGACACTGATTTGTCACCATCTCATCTGAAGCATATCACCTATGCTGACAAAGGCAAAAGCTAGGTATTGGGTCTAGGTAAGGTTGAAATCTCAAAGGATAAACACATGGATAAGGTCATGCTTGTTGAGTCCTTAGGATTCAATCTTATGTCTGTCCCAATGCTTTGTGATCTTGATATGGTTTTTGTCTTTGGCAAATTTTATTGCCTTGTGCTAATGGAATCTGACAACGCCAAAGTCTTCGAAGGGTTTAGGAAAGGAGACTTGATTTCTCTGTAGGACCACTGTGTGCCACATTTCAACTTGCAAAAGCTTTAGAATGCTGGTTATGGCATCGACGACTTGGTCTATAGCGACCCGACCTCAGACGGTCAAGTCTCTGTGCTCAGGTGTCATCCCTGGATCAGTAATGCTGACACCACACAGTACTTCGAAGGATTTATAACAGAGTAGCAATCACACACATATTACATCGAATGTCTCAAAAGAGAACTTATTACAATAATATGGCTTAAGGCCATCTAATGCGATAACAGCGGAAGGCTTGGAAGATAAAGTGAGTCCATCAACTCCAACGGCATAACTGAGCTGCACGGCAACGACCTACGAACCTTACTCCTCGTCTGAAAAGTCTGCAACATAATACGTTGCAGCCCGAGAATGGGTCAACACATGGAATATGCTGGCAATGTAACACAAAAGAGCAATAACAGAATAATGCTACTACTACATGCATATTTGGCTGGTGGAAAGCTCTATGGTTACAGTTTTTGCGAAAAGCCAATTTTCCCCTACTACAAAGGAATCAATTTTAATTTAACTATCATGGTAGTTGAAACATCATTTGAGAAGGTACACCCCAACTCAATGATCCCAATTAAAAGTAATTTAACAACCCATCAATATTAATTTTGAGAGTGTTGAGATACTTGCGAATACTCAAGTACTAGATACTCAGAACTGTCCATAACCGGGGACACGGCTAACCATGATTAGATTGTACACTCTGCAGAGGTTTGCGCACTTTTCCCCGCAAGACTCGATCGCCTCCGTTGATTCTCGCACTGCATGGTGTTTGAGAGATGGATGAACAAGACACAGTCTTTTAGAAGCATTAACTCTCTACTCCGGGCAGACCATACCAAACCTACAAACCCACTACCTGCTGATCCACCTCTTCAAGAGCTTCACGCGACTTACTCAAACTATGCTAGAGCCCATAATAGCTTGCGGCTGCACACGGAAGTTTCTAGCATGAATAGACTCAGTTCCCTTTGAGCCTGGGTGGCGGTCCGTAGGAGAATCACACGGTAACCCCGGGATTTCCAAAAATAAAACAGGCAATCACTGGTAACCCCCAGGTGCCTCAATCCACCCAGATGTGTATTAAAGTTGCCACCTTAAGTAAACCATTAATTTACAATCTCACATCTGTCATGGATATCACTCAAACCCAATCCACGTCTACGAGCATAGCATGGCAATATAAGCATAACGTAGAAGTAACTCCCAAGGGTTTGATAATAAACAGGGCAATAGGTTCTACCTCAGCAACTACTTCCCAACCCACAAGTTAAAGACATCCTAGTCATGCAATATTTGAGGGTTGAAACTAATGCATAAAAACTAGGTATGAAAAGAGTATGATCAATGTGTTACTTGCCTTGCTGACGATCCGGGTATCCTAGAGACTCGTAGTAACACGCTTCGCACTCCGGGAATTCTAGCGCAAGCAAACAATAACATACATAAGCAACAATCAAAGATGCACAAGTAGAACTCCAGATAAAAGAGTCTGACCGGAGAGTTCAACTTAAGAACTCCGGTTTTGCAAGAAGAATCAATCAAATGAAGCAACGAAACTCAAACGGCAAAAGAAACAATGTCGTTTTACTAATCTGGATCTAAGCCAAATTTTACAGAATAAAATTTTTGTTTGAGTTGATTATTCGGAAAGAGGGTTTCGAGACGAAACTCCAAGCGCTTGAATCGCCTGATTCCGATAAACGAGCGAAAAGATAAACAGGTTTGAACATCGGATCAGAAATCGCGATCAGAATAATCGCGGAATAAATCCGATAAAAAGAAAAGCGACGAACTGCTAAACGGACGAACGTTCGTTAGCAGAAACTAAACAGAGAACGCGTTCGATAAAACGAACGGACGAATGGACGTTCGCTAAGTAAATAAACTGACGAAATAAACCGATCTATATAAAAAACGATCTAGGGTTTTTAAAAAAACCCGAAGGGTTTATTTAAGAAAACCGGCGGCGGGGTTCGGGTACCTCTGGCGAGGCTCGTCCAGTGGGGCGGCGGCTCCGGCGGGGCTCGGCGACGGGCGGCGGGCTGCGGGGCTGCGGCGGGAGGCGGCGACGACGCTGGGCGACAACGGC